>NW_006789049.1:544792-567170 GCF_000442215.2 Lipotes vexillifer
ACCTTCCCGGACCGGGACACGAACCCATGTCCCCTGCATCGGCAGGCGGACTCTCAACCACTGCGCCACCAGGGAAGCCCTAGTTAATCTATTTTATACATAGTAGTGTATATATGTCAATCCTGATCTCCCAATTCATCCTATCTCCCCCTTCTCCCCTTGGTATCCATACCTTTGTTCTCTACATCTGTGTCTCCATTTCTGCTTTGCAAATAAGTTCATCTGTACCCTTTTTCTAGCTTCCACATATAAGTGATATTATCTGATATTTGTTTTTCTCTTTCTGACTTATGCCATCTTATTAAATAAGAGGATGACTTAGAGCAAGTTGATTAAACACTCTGTACTTGGTTTTCTCGTCTGTACAACAGGGATGATAATAATAGCGCTCATTCCATAGGATCATTGTAGGCATACACTGAGAAGATGCTTATAAAATGCTTCAAAGAGTGTGACACAGAGTAAGTGCTAAGTAAAGGTTAGCCATTATCCTCTTACCAGGCCTCTTATCATTTATGGTGTTGCATCTAAAGTACAGTTTAAAACTGAGCCCAACTCCTGGCTTCTTCTTTTCCTGAAGGAGTCATTCATTCCGATTTGGCCATTACATGATTGTCAACTCACAGAGTAGCCGCACTGGTCTTGAGTGTTGTAGCATCTTATAGACTTTAAGAGGGGGCGGGGGCTTGCTGTTATGTTAGAATAAACAATAACAATGAACATTATTTTGTGCCAGATTCTGCGCAAAGAACTATAACCCTAGTATTGCCCCAATCTTAATAGATTAGGAGACAGTTTTAGAGAGGTTTATGTTTTGCCCCAACTAGTGCTTGGGGGGACGTCAAGACTTATGCCTTGGCAATCTCTACTCTTAACCTTCAAGTCATCCCATTTGCTACATTTATCATAGAAAAAAAGACGTTATTTCTGTCAATTCCTTATTGAAATTTTGATCCGAGATTTTTATTTTTAGTTCCACTCAGTAGAGCCCAAACCTTGGAAACATAAGCAGCCTTCACACAGTAACAGCGGGTTAATCTACAAGGAACAGAAATGGAAATAAGCCTGAAACATAAATGGAGAAGATATAGGGGGTAATTTTTTTAGATGAAACGATGAGAAGTGCCAAAGACTAAATAAAGACTAGTCAATATATTTGGATAAAAATTCCTTTTGTTTTTAACAACAAATGGAGAATTCCATAAATATAACCAGAATTATTATCTCATTTTGTTTTTGCGCCCAATTTATGACTGTGAAATAACTTGTCAGCTAGAACTCTAAAATATATTTGTCCTGCTGCATCTGCCTTTTCCATTTGCAATATTATCTTTGTGGAAATCATCTATGGGTAGATTAGGAGTATAGGAGTATAGGAATATGGTTATTGAAGAAGAGGGCTTACATGTTGGACAGTTCATCTCTTTAAAAAAAATTTTTTTTTATCGAAGTATAGTTGATTTACAGTGTTGTGTTAATTTCTGCTGTACAGCAAAGTGACTCAGTTACACTTGTATACATTCTTTTTCATATTCTTTTCCATTATGGTTTATCACAGGATATTGAATCTAGTTCCCTGTGCTATACAGTAGGACCTTGCTGTTTATCCATTCCATATATAATAGTTTGCATCTGCTAATCCCAAACTCCCACTCCATCCCTCCTCCCCTCACCCCCCTCCCCCTGACAACCACAAATCTGTTCTCTATGTCTGTGAGTTGGACAGTTCATCTCTGGTGCCTGTCTCTAAACTCAACTACTCCTTGCTCCTCGCTTGGGGCAAAAAATGGCTTGGATTCTAAACCAACTTCAGTATTTTGGCATTATCTATTGAAATTTTAAATATGTGTTCCCTTTTACTCAGTAATTTCACATTTAGAAGTTTATTCAAGAGAAATGCCCAAATATACAAAGATACATATAAGGGTTTTTACTGTTACCTTCTTTGTAATTAATGATAAATATCCATCAGGAAGGGATTGTTTATATATACCATAATGTGGTCATAGAGAGGAATACATAGATAGATACAATAAAAAAGAAAATTGTAGGCAGTGTTCATAATACTCATACTACAAAAGGGTTTTGAAAGGATAGACATCAATGATTGCAAACTCAAATGCATATGGGGGCCAGACTGGTTTTATGAATGGGTCAGGTAGGTACTGTGACAACCTTGAGAGCACACCCTATGTGAAATCAACTGGCGCCACTCAGCTTCAGATAATCATTGCTAATGGGTTGGTGGATTTTTGGATTTTCCAAGAAAAGCTGTAACTTTTTGTGCTACTTTGTGGTAGTCTATTTCCTTCTCTGCCACCTTCAGAGCTCCACAAAAATATCTCAGTTACATGAACCTTTTGATTTTTATTTTGTGGCAACTAATAGAAATATTTTAAAAAATATCTTAAACTGGATTTTGTCTTGTGGGCTCACAGCATGTCAACCTCTAAAATACTCTTAGCAATGGCTCTCTCTGGAGAATCATATTATGGGCCAATTTCCACTCTCTATACGTTGCTTTATGTTTGAGGGGTTTTTGGCCTGTCTCAAGAACCCGTTTCTTGGTCGAGGTGAGGGCTGAGGGGCCTATACCCATGATGAGCAAGGGTTCAGGCCTTCCCAGTGACCTAGAAATCCATGTCCTTGGCCACGTCTTGGAGATAAGCCTTGTACTGGTTCAAGGTGAGGGAGAGTAAGTGGCTGTTGGAAATGTGCAGGTTCAAGGTATGCCCCAGGGAGGAGATACCCTCTAAATGGGCCATATCTGGCAGGGTGCTGAGGCACATGGGAACAACCTTGACCACCAGGATCCTCTTGATAGGCAGCTGGTCCTGGGACCACGACTCCCCAACAAGAGAATTACAGGGTGTAGATGCTGTCTGCTTCCTTCCCTGAAGATGATCAGGTTTGCCACAAAAGGCTCCAGGTGGAACATGCCTCCTTTCTTGCCTTTGGGGACCTCGCCATTGTGCTGGTGGCCACCATCAGGATGGTAGTCTAGCCCATGGCCCAGTACCAGTGGCAGTGCCCCAGCCTCTGGGCCCATAGCTGCTGCCAAGCTCTCTGCAGAGCTCCCCGCTTCCTCCCCCCACCACCCTGCAAGGCAGCTCAGCACAGCCTCGTGTAGCCTGTCATACCCTGGGGTCTGACAGTCTTATTGGCTGCCCAAGCAGTGCCCTGTCCCCTGCATCTGACCCCACCAGCCACAGGCCCCTGGGGCAGAAGACAGTCTGCTGGAAGACTTGGTACCCAGGTAGGAGGTGGTCCCCTTGAACTTCCACTCTGAGCAGTGACAGCAGCAATATTAAGAGGGAAGGATGAGAGAGTGTAAGGGGCGTCACCCCAGCTCCAGCCCCTCCCATGCCACAGCTGGTACTCACCTTCCTCAGGCAAGCTGCCTCAGTGGGCTTTTGGGAGGGGGAGCGGGGGTCCGAGTTAGGGCAGGGAACAGGGATGTTTAAGGTGGGGCTCAGCAAAAGCTGAGGAGTGTGCTCAGGGTCCACAGCCAGGCTCGAAGGCCCCCATCTGGTAATGGGGCCAAGCCCATGTCACTCAGGAGCTCCTCCTGGGCGTCAGAGGTACCACATCTGCCACTGGTGTCTGGAGAGGTATCCGGCTCAGGAAAGTCCCCAGCTCCTGAGATCACAAACTCGTAGGTCTAGTGCAGATCCTGGGGGGTCCTTGCTCTGTCCTAGGCCAAATGCAATAAAATACTTCCTTCTGGTTTAGGGCGGACCGGAAATTCCTCTTCTGGGTCAGCAGGTTGGGCTTATCCTTCCCAGGGTTTTAGGACCTCTAGCCTTGGCCCAGGCTGGAAGATGCAGAAGTCCTCCTGCTGGGCATCCTGCTGCAAACCATTCTTCAAAGTGATGCAGAGGCACATGCGGCTCTGGTCCAGGCAGGCCACGCCCTATGGCTGCCCCAGGCCCAGCTGCCACATGGATCCGAGGCTTTAGGGTTCCCATGGTCCAGCATAGAGGCTCGGTGCACGCAGGGTGCTGGGACCTAGGACTGCTCTTGGACTCCAGGTAGCTCTCTAGCTCACAGCTGCACATATCCATCCCCTTCCTGGCAGCTGGGCTTTAGAGTGGTGGAGCTTTCTTTTCTATCTACTGCTTTTATGATGAATACAAACACACAAACATACTTACACTGGCCTCATGCTAGAAAGGTCTGAACCTAAGTGGGTTTCCAGACCATTTCAGACTGGAGGCAGTTTCAGGATTTTGGCCTAGCTTTGGTTTTGTTACTGATCGCAAGTATCTTGAGTTTGGTGGATACCCCTGGGCTCATCTAGATAATGAGCTCATCTGGATACTGCTTTGGACTAGGGTTTCTGCAGCCTTGAGATACTTCTGGCTGTGTTGGACCGTATGGGTCCTTGGGGTAGAAGCAGGATTTTAAGGAAGGGAACGATCATCTCTCTCAATTTCCATGATGTGCTCAGAGTTGGTAGGAAAATGAATAGCTAAGTGATCATCTTTCATTCATTCATTCACTCTTTCATTCAACAAAGATGTTCTGAGTGCTTACTGTGTGTCTGGCCCTTTGCTGGGTCTTGATAGCAGTGAGAGATTTGCATGGAGTTCCCAGCTTTGGAGGTGGCACCAAATAAATAGACTGATGTAAAATCGTGTGAAATGTAGTGTGGTGAGGGTCAGCACATGATGCCTCGGGAGACTCCAGTGGAAGTTAGGGAAGACTTGCCTGAAGAGGTAGCACCTGGGCTGAGTTTGGAGAGATGAGCAGGAGTTAGCCTGGTAAAGAAATGAGGGGCTGTTGAGAGATCCACAGGTGTAAAGGCATGAAGGCAGGAGAGGACCTGGGACTTTCTGGGAACAGCCCATACTCTGTAGAGCCTGAGTACTGAGTTTGTGGCAGGAGATGTCAGGCTTTGGGATGAGCGTGGGCAGCCATCTGATCACAAGCGCTTGATAGAGCAGCCTGGGATGCCTGGGCTCCATCCTAAAAGAACGTGAAAGCCAATGACTGGTTTTAAGCTAGGGAGATTTGGGGGCTGTCTTATATATTTATGTCAACAGATATTTTCACCCAGAGTTTTCATTTTGTGTTCCCTTGATTCTATGAACCAAGGGGTGTGGGGTGGCAAATACTGGGGTTTTTTTTGTTTTTGTTTTTATTAAGTGAAAGGAAACAACAAGTGTTTTAAAAAAAAAAACTCTACAAAATGATGGGTGAGAAACTGTAGCTTTAAGTTTTATACCTTCTGTGCTGCTTGACTTTAGATGTTTCATGACATGTCACACATTGCCTGCAAGTTAATTAACCCATCAACTTGGAAGGTTGCTGGTAAATTCCAAACCAGTTTCGAGGGTGTGTATGTATTCTGAGTGCGGAGCTGGTTAAAGACATCCATAACATTATGATAATCCTTGCTGAATATTGCTAGGATTTCAACTGGCAATTCATGCCATTTCTAGCACCATTACCCACAAAAGGCCATGCTTCCCCAGAAAGGTAGATGAATCCTCAAGCAATAGGAAGAGAATAAACATGTTTAATTTGGTAATAACTTGACTTCCCTGTCTCACAAGGTGAAAGGGAAAAGTCAGTGGTTTTTGAGAGAGAGAGAAGGGAGGGGAGGGAGGAACAGACTGGGTTGACTGGTGACGCTGTGAAAGCCCCACAATTGCTGTCAAGGTGGTTTTTCACCCCTGGAGCAGGGTGATATCATTTGCTGCTGCCTATGCATTCATCCCTGGCTTTCTTGTCTTTTTGCCATGAGGACACATGCATATGCTGAATGTGTAAGTGTGCCCCAGGGACGCTGTAAGGATTTTAGAGGCAGACTAAGCAGGATTCAGATTCTGCTCTGCAACTTACTTAGCTGTGAGAGCCTGAGAAAGTTGTTTACCCTACCTGATCGAATTTCAGAGTGCCCACCTAGCCTGGGCTTCTGTGACAATTAAATGGGATGAGATGTTTGTGTATAGTGACTGACACATACCTGATTTCAGTAGATGTTAATTTCTCTCCCAACCCTGGACTAAAGTTACTTTTAATTGGTTTTCATAGGAATAGCCATTTGTCTCCCTGACTCTCTGTCCTGCTTACTTTTCACCAGTAAGGAAACACATGTTCAGAGAAGTGGGAACTTTGGGAGCAGAATGCCTTATATTCCAATCCTGGTGTTACTACTGGCTTTGGACAAGTGACTCAATATTTTTATTTTATTTTTAAATTTATTTTAAAGTAATGTGTATTTGTTTTTTGTTGTTGTTGTTTTAATTAATTCATTAATTTGGTTGTGCTGAGTCTTAGTCGCGGCAGGCAGGCTCCTTAGTTGTGGCATGCGAACTCTTAGTTGTGGCATGCATGTGGGATCTGGTTCCCTGACCAGGGATCGAATCCGGACACCCTGCATTGGGAGTGCAGAATCTTATCCACTGCACCACCAGGGAAGTCCCTCAATAATTTCAGACTTAGTTTTCTTCTCTTTGAAATGGGAACAGTGATGCCCAATACTTCCTACATCTTCCACGGTCATTGTAAAGACTCAGTGAAGTAAGGCAGGGCTCCCAAACCTCAGAGAATCAGAATCACCCAGACATCTTGTCAAAACAGACCGCTAGACTCCATCCTCAGGGGTTCTGATTCTTGAAGTCTTGGGGGAGGCTGAGAATTTGCATTTCTAAACAATTCCCAGGCAGTGCTAGTGTGGTGGTCCCAGGCCACACTTTGACAACAGGGCAGCCTGTCAATACTAGATGGATGTGAGCTACCATCACCTTTTGTATTTTTGGGTAGGGGTCATAAAGTAGTTGCCACCACTTGGCTATTATTCTAATTTGGGGGTCCTTATTTTGGCTATGTCAAATAATTGCTTAATTTTGAATTTAAGTAGAACTAATATAAGCAGTGAGGAGAAAGAATTTACTATTCTAGGGGGTTGGAATCTACCTTTGCTGCTGAGGACATCTATGTGACGCAGACACAGGAAGGAGGGGCCTGGACTGACCAGGCGTCAATACAGTATTATCAGCCTTGACCCCTTGGGACGTGTCTGGATTAAGAAACACATTTCTGGAACGTTCTCCTATTGCACAAGACTCTTTACCAGGTGTTAAGGGTACGTTTTAGGGAAATTCTGGAAAATGACAGGGGAGTTCCACAGGCCAGAATTTCTTTTAGTAACTTGTAAAAAAAAAAAAAAAAAAAAAAAGGGAAAAGTCAGTGGTTTTTGAGAGAGAGAGAAGGGAGGGGAGGGAGGAACAGACTGGGTTGACTGGTGACGCTGTGAAAGCCCCACAATTGCTGTCAAGGTGGTTTTTCACCCCTGGAGCAGGGTGATATCATTTGCTGCTGCCTATGCATTCATCCCTGGCTTTCTTGTCTTTTTGCCATGAGGACACATGCATATGCTGAATGTGTAAGTGTGCCCCAGGGACGCTGTAAGGATTTTAGAGGCAGACTAAGCAGGATTCAGATTCTGCTCTGCAACTTACTTAGCTGTGAGAGCCTGAGAAAGTTGTTTACCCTACCTGATCGAATTTCAGAGTGCCCACCTAGCCTGGGCTTCTGTGACAATTAAATGGGATGAGATGTTTGTGTATAGTGACTGACACATACCTGATTTCAGTAGATGTTAATTTCTCTCCCAACCCTGGACTAAAGTTACTTTTAATTGGTTTTCATAGGAATAGCCATTTGTCTCCCTGACTCTCTGTCCTGCTTACTTTTCACCAGTAAGGAAACACATGTTCAGAGAAGTGGGAACTTTGGGAGCAGAATGCCTTATATTCCAATCCTGGTGTTACTACTGGCTTTGGACAAGTGACTCAATATTTTTATTTTATTTTTAAATTTATTTTAAAGTAATGTGTATTTGTTTTTTGTTGTTGTTGTTTTAATTAATTCATTAATTTGGTTGTGCTGAGTCTTAGTCGCGGCAGGCAGGCTCCTTAGTTGTGGCATGCGAACTCTTAGTTGTGGCATGCATGTGGGATCTGGTTCCCTGACCAGGGATCGAATCCGGACACCCTGCATTGGGAGTGCAGAATCTTATCCACTGCACCACCAGGGAAGTCCCTCAATAATTTCAGACTTAGTTTTCTTCTCTTTGAAATGGGAACAGTGATGCCCAATACTTCCTACATCTTCCACGGTCATTGTAAAGACTCAGTGAAGTAAGGCAGGGCTCCCAAACCTCAGAGAATCAGAATCACCCAGACATCTTGTCAAAACAGACCGCTAGACTCCATCCTCAGGGGTTCTGATTCTTGAAGTCTTGGGGGAGGCTGAGAATTTGCATTTCTAAACAATTCCCAGGCAGTGCTAGTGTGGTGGTCCCAGGCCACACTTTGACAACAGGGCAGCCTGTCAATACTAGATGGATGTGAGCTACCATCACCTTTTGTATTTTTGGGTAGGGGTCATAAAGTAGTTGCCACCACTTGGCTATTATTCTAATTTGGGGGTCCTTATTTTGGCTATGTCAAATAATTGCTTAATTTTGAATTTAAGTAGAACTAATATAAGCAGTGAGGAGAAAGAATTTACTATTCTAGGGGGTTGGAATCTACCTTTGCTGCTGAGGACATCTATGTGACGCAGACACAGGAAGGAGGGGCCTGGACTGACCAGGCGTCAATACAGTATTATCAGCCTTGACCCCTTGGGACGTGTCTGGATTAAGAAACACATTTCTGGAACGTTCTCCTATTGCACAAGACTCTTTACCAGGTGTTAAGGGTACGTTTTAGGGAAATTCTGGAAAATGACAGGGGAGTTCCACAGGCCAGAATTTCTTTTAGTAACTTGTAAAAAAAAAAAAAAAAAAATCATCCCTAGGGTTTTTAAAAAGATGGATCTTCCCACTGAGGAAATCATGGGCCCTGACTCTTTTATTTTAGAAGGTGGATGGCAAAGATAAGGGGCATGGTGGCACCTCTGTCACTTCATGAGCAGCCTGAATCACAGATCTAAAATTAACAGCTTCTCCCCCATTCACCAACCCAATACTTAAACTCTCCTTTGTCATTGTTTCTAGAAGCAATCGAGTCATAAGAAATTCTACCTGAATCTGCAAGCCTTTCAAACACAGCCAAGGTGGGGAATTCAGTGTCACGTTAGCATTAAGAGTTTAGATTCTGGGGCTTCCCTGGTGGTGCAGTGGTTGAGAGTCTGCCTGCCGATGCAGGGGACACGGGTTCGTGCCCCGCTCTGGGAAGATCCCACATGCCGCAGAGCGGCTGGGACCGTGAGCCATGGCCGCTGAGCCTGCACGTCCGGAGCCTGTGCTCTGCAATGGGAGATGCCACAGCAGTGAGAGGCCTGCGTACCGCAAAAAAAAAAAAAAAGAATTTACGTTCTGGGGTCAGATGGATGGGGCCCATCTCTTCACTTTCTGGCTTGGAGAGAGTTACCTTAACAGATGACTTTCTAAACTCCCATTTTCTTATCTAAATTGAGGGGGGCAGTAGTAGTACTTATTCCAAAGAGTCTTTGTGAGGGTTATTTAGATAAGTATGTGAGGACTCAATAAATGACAGCTATTGTTACTACCCGGGCGATTTTTAAGAGTTTAGGATTGGGACCAACAGCTGCATGCCCCCCTGAGCTGTCACGTTTACAGAATTATCCAGCAGTGTTCAGTTGGTTTGTGGGGCTAGATTCTCCGTTTTCTCCAATTGTTTATATGGTTTTGGATTGAAAGAGAAGGGGAAAGAAATGGGGACACAGGGACAGAGGATGGCCTGTGGGGAGTATGACCCTGCCTGACCCGAGGAACTGCGGCTCAGCCCCCGTAAGGCAGGGGTTAGAGCCATAAGCTGAAGGATCTGTTCTCCCCAGGTGGTGTGGGGCACTCAGTGGCTCAGAGGCCAAGGTGACAAAATGCAGAGTTGGGGAAAGGGCTTACACATGGCGCCAGGGGTGCATTGAAAACACAAGGGAACCTGGGTCTGTTTTCCTCTCAAAGTTTTGAGGTCCCAAGAGGCAGCATCCTGGGCAGGAAAGCAGTGTTTTCATGGAGGCCACAGCATCCACGGAGAGGACAAAGTAATTCCCACAGGGACTTGTGAGTAGGTAGTAGTTATTAATGAAGAACACAAGGGGACTGGTTCCGAAGGTTCTCCTTCTGTGTGCGGGGAAATCCCTAAATGATGGGGGTGGAAGTGACACAGGTGGGAACAGGGGAGGGGTAGGGACATTCGGGTGATGTAGCTGAAGTCTGCTGCAGAATGCTGGGCACAGGGTAACCATCCAGGAACTGGTCATTATTCCTAGCTGTTTCCTGCCACCTGACCTTGCCCTGTGCCCATGGCCCCGGGCAAGGTCTGCTTGAGTATTGAAGGACATGATAATTCTCAGCCCCTCTTTCCATGGAACTCTTCGGAGAATGCAGAGTAGGGTATTATGAAGTCCATGCTAAGTCAGTTTTCTCCATCACAACCACAAAATATCTACTTTTGAGAGGAAAGAGTGACTTAGGCCTTAGGTACTAGGCAATAGTGATGATCCTGGCCGGCTCCCTAGACTTGGAGGCAGAAGACCTGGTTCAGACCCCAGATTTGTTACCTTTGAGCGTTGAGGCCATAGGCTAATTATTTAACTTCCTCGTCTGTACAGTGGGGACAAAACTGCCTGCCCTACCACCAGATAATAAATGCAAAATGTTTTGTAAACTGTAAAGTTCTGTTTAAGGGAATTAAGGAAAGTGGTTTTGGTTTGGCTGATGATGACAGCTCCTAGGGATACTGGCATTCAACCAAGGGATGGTGCCTTATTCCAAAACGAAGACTCATGAGGGAACTCAGGTGTGGAGACAGGTGAGCGATGGGGAGGTGTTTGGGGAGATCCCTGGGTGTTCACTACCTACTCCTGAGGCTGGTCTGTGGGACACGAAGCCAGTAATCTCATCAGGAGGTATCAATCACTGGGGCAATGCTGAGGATGCGACAGCTGCCCCTCCTGTTTCCCCTGCCGTGGTCATGTATCCCTGTCTCCCTTTTAGACTGTGCACTTCTAGATCACGGACCATGTTCTCTTCTCTTCATTGTCCAGCCCCTGGCACAGGGCCTGCCACTCAGTGGCGGTTAGTTCCATCAGGGTTTATGGAACGATTTAGTGAGTGAATGACTGAGAGGATGTGTTTCCTTTTTTTGGATCACGGTTCTTGTCTGTATTCCGCACACTTTCATTCTTATGCTGCTTCTCTTTCTGAAATGTCCTTAAAGTAATCCACAGCTCTGGGGAGACTGGAACATGGAAACACAAATTCATGGGTTGAAGAAACAGGAAAAGCTGAGGAAGAACAATAAGAATTGCTTTCCTTTCTGAGCTCTTTGTGCCTTGGGGATCAACTCTGGGGAAGAAAGGAGATTTGGGAATTGGTCGCTGGTGGTGGGTGCGTGGGTGGGGCAGCAGGCATCTTCTGTGGAGAATTCACCTGTCTTGACATAATAATGCTGTTCTGTAACTTGAAGGAGATGTGGGCTCTGAAGACTTCTGGCCCTGGAAATAGGAGCTTTTTCAAAAAGAACCGGGAACTGACAAAATAAATCTGGAAATGGCTCCCATTGTTGTTAGGGTTGAAAGAGGTGTTTTGTGAGTTTCCTGCATGCTGCTATGATTGTAAACCAGGGAACATCTTGATTTTATGTTGGTTTCCCTTGTTGCTCCCAAAACCTCTTACGGATAGTAACAACAGTGACATCAATGTGGACGGCGCCCTTTCTCTGAGGGCTTGCTCTACACCACCCTGTCTTATTTCTCACAACAACTCTGTAAGATTAGTGACAACCGTGACCCCATTTTACAGATGAGGAAATGGAGGCTCAGAGAGGTTAAGTGATTTCCCCAAGGTCACACAGCCAGTCAACTTAATTTGAACCATGTTTGAATCCCAGCCTGAAAGCTACATCCATGCATGCCCTCCTCCACCCCCTCAACTGCCTCCTCTGAAAAGTGTAAGGTTGAGTTTATTGATGAGGTTGTACAGACTTGCCTCTGAGGTATTTTCTAGGCCGTTCAAATAAAGCCCTTCAAGATACAGATTGTTTGTATTTCCCCAACAAGAAATCCTCCCCATCCCAACACCTCCCTTCAAGGGTTTTTTTATAGACAGCGCCCCCTCCCACCCCCAGGGTTCAGCCTGGGGGGGAAAATGAGACAAGAAAACAAGGAAATAAAAGAAAACAAAAGACCCCAAGGCCTGTAACCAGTCATGAATGAAACATGCTTCCCCAGCCTCACAAAATGTCAGTCAGATTCTTTTTGTTCTCAAAGCTCTGGTTTCGCAGAGCATCAATTTCCCCTAATAATAAGCTTTTTTATTCTTCATCTGATGAAGCAGCCTGGTCTTGAGGGTTCTTATCATGTCTGTTGCTCATCCAGGATGACAGACACACGCACAGAGAGTTTGTCACTTCCCTTCATTTATTTTCCTTTCCTGTCACACATGATTTCCGCCCCAGTGCAAACAGGGTTCTGAGCAGCATCCCGCCTTTTCCTCCGCCCCCCGCCTCCCTCCCACACAGCTCTTTGAGTTCCCATGAGTAAGCTTATCTTTCTCCACCCCATCATTCACCCCTCCACGGTGACTTGTCAGCTGGGTGTGCCCCTGGGGGCCCTGTATTTCCGACAGGATGTATATTTGAGCTAACACGTGTCATGTATGAACTTTGTTCCAGGCACATGCTGAGAGCTTTGAACAGATTATCTCATTTGCTACTTACATCATCCCAAAGAGGAGGGTCCTGGTGGTAAACCCACTGTACAGATGCGGAAACTGAGGCACAAGATGTCCAAGGACACATAGCCCTCTAGTGTCTAGAGTCTAGAGCCTATCTTCTTAACCAGCAGGACTCACCAGTTTAGGTTTTGTTCTGGAAACTTCCTTGTGAAACATCGGAGAGCCTTGAGAGTAATCTCTGGCTTTTGAAGTTCTCAGCCCACAGGGCCCTAGAGCAGTGGTCCCCGACCTTTTTGGCACCAGGGACCGGTTTTGTGGAAGACAGTTTTTCCACGGACAGGTTGAGGGGGGCCGGGGGTTGGTTCAGGTGGTAATGCGAGCAATGAGAAGCGAAGGGGAGCCGCAGATGAAGCTTCGCTCGCTCTCCCGCCCGCCTGCCTCTCACTTCCTGCTGTGCGGCCTGGTTCCTAACAGGCCTCGGACCGGTATCTGTCCATGGCCCGGGGGTTGGGGACCCCTGCCCTAGAGAATCAAGGTGGACAGTAACCTCGGAAAGGTCAAGTCAAGCAGTAACAATGACTAGAGGGGTTTACAGAACATCCACAGACCATTTAAGATAACCAAAACCTGACCATTCTCTCCCTGTAAGGAGAGCACAGGAATGGTGGTGGGAATGGCCCCCTGCACCTGTCTCCGTCTGTCACCTCCTGCAAGACCTCCTCCCCATCATTTGCACCTTCCCCACACTTCTGTCATTACAGCCATCTATGGATAGGTAGGGTGACCTTAAGGACTGCAGTTCTTAAGATTTCAAGGGGGTCAGGATCACTTAGGGAGCTTATCTAAAATCCAGATTCTGGAAATTCTGATTCAGGAGGCCTGGGAGAGGGACCTAGAATTTTCATTTTCCCAAGCACCTCTGGTGATCCTGATGCAAGAAGTCTCCAACCTGCTATTCAAAAGTAACCGCTGCTTCTCAGACAATAGCATTAGGACAAGGAAGCAAAATGCGATCGTAGGTCAGCGGCCTGATTTTGCCTCGAGCAATCTCTCACAAGTGCCCGAGAGCATGACTGTAATCCTGGGACCCCAGCATCACTTGGCTGCCCTGCTCTCTGCTCTTCACCCTTCACCTCTGCTGCTGGGGAGGATGCAGCTGAGGAGCTGTTCATCTTTATCTGCTGTGCTTATTGTAGGAGCTCAGTAATATTTATTATTATTTATTAATCTTCTTAACTAGGATTAAGATTTTTATCTTCTGGTCTGATATCTTTTACCAAGGGATTCTCTAACCCATTTAGAGACCAACTTTGACTGCCCATTTAGACCAACTGAAATGATCAGGAAAAAGTAGGGAAGAGATCCTGCACTAGAGACAGGTTATAAAGACAGCTGCATGTTTAGGTGTAGACACAGCTGAAGTTGCCCCCAGCTTGGTTCCCTCTTTAAGTTGTGCTGGAGCCTCCACCTCCCACAGAAGGCCTTTTTCCGAAGAGGAGTGGCTACCCGTCCCATCCCGGATATAATCTGCGGGGCACTCCCATTGCTATGCTCAGTTTACAGCCAATCCGTCAATGTTAAGTGGCCTGTAATCATTTGCTCTATCGGGTTAGTAATAAACCTCTGAACATTGTCATTCTGCAATAAGTTATTTCATTTTCTTTGATGCATAGCGTGCTTCTAAAATCAGAGCTTTTCTGATGCCCACAAAGGCTGTAGACTCTACTAGGACAGGAAACACAAGGATCTTGAGAGAGCAGTGTAGTGCCTGAAACATAGAAGGTGTGCCATAAATGTTTGTTGATTAAGTGACTGTAATTCTGTGAATCCAAAATGTTTTGAGGAGCGGGTGTCTCCAGATGAGACTCTGTGGGCTGGACCAGAATAAGTCCATATAAAGTTGCACTCTTCTCAGACAAAAATGCAAAACTTTAGGGCAGTGTATTAAGTTTTTCATAAAGCTAAATTTAAAAGACTGTCTATTCTGAGACTATGTTCTTCCTAATTTGGGTGTGTTAAAATTACCTCTATTCTATGAGGTGACAGCAAGAGATGTGACCATATTGACTTAACTGACTCCACGCCCCCCTCTTTTGCGTAGGCTCCTGCGTTTCTCACCTAGAAGACTGAAACAGCCTCCAGAAGTAGCCTGCCTGAGCCCACTTCCCCCCTTTTATCTGTCAAGACTTTCAGTTACAATCCAGACAAGGGGATTCTAGCTGACCTGGGTATTTCCTCAAAGACAGAAAGACTGTTTAAAAGAAGGTAGGCCTAAAGGCATTGTGCTATCCTCAGTTGGATCCTGGAAGAAAAAAAGGACATTAGTGGAAAGACTGGTAAAATCCAGATGAAGTTTGTAGTTTAGTCAATGGTAACCTATCATTGTTAGTGTCTTCGTTGTGCTGACTACACCGTGGTTATGTAAGACGTTAGCGGTAGGAGAAACCGGGTGAAGGGTATAGGAAATCTCTGTGCTATTTTTGTACCTTTTCCACGAATCTAAACTTTTTCCAAAATAAAAAGTTTATTAAAAAAAAATGCTGACAGTCCATGTGCTCAAAAATCCATTTGATCAAAGTTACCTTTTGAATATGTAAATCAGAGCGTATCAGTATGTTTCTTAAAGTCTTTCAGTGACTTCCCATTGCCCTGGGAATCAAATCCCACACCTACACCAGGACCTCGGGAACCAGCCCTGCTGTATCTCCCACCTCATGTCTGGTCTGTCCACTCTGCCTTTGATTACTCCAGTCACAGTGGCCTTCCTGCAGTTTCCTGACGAGGCCATGCTTGTTGCCTCCTTAGGCCTTTGTTCTGTCTAGAACCCTCTTCCACCAGATGTCCACATGGCTGGCTCTGGATACTTAGGGCTCTTTTCCAGCACTTTTGCTGCCCACCCACTCTAGCGTAGCTTCTCTGCTGGTCACTGTCCTTCACCTCACTCTGCTTTGTGGTCTTCAAAACACCTAACACCATCTATCAAATTACTTAAATGATTTCTTTCCTTGGTGTTTATTTGTTTATTGTCTCCCCCTCCCCTTTGGATGTCAGGTCCATGAGGACCGGGGTTTACTGTTCATCCCTGGATCCTCAGCGCCTAGAGTAGCGTCTGGCACATACTAGGGGCTCTCTAATTATTTGCTGAAGGAACGAAAGCAGGGACATTTCATCCAGGAAGGCTCCCTGACCGCTGCTCAGGGATAAGATTCCCCGCCTCTGGTCCCACGGCCTCCTGCATTTCTTCCTTCTACAGCCTTTGCCCAACTGGGTTGTAACTGCCTGTTGGCCCTCTGTCTCCTTCACTAGGCCCTGAGCTCTGGTGGGTAGAATGATGTGATCCACCTTTGCACTTTTAGAGCTTGCACACACCTGGGACAAAGGGGCATTCAACAGCAGTGGAACTCATTAGGGCCTCTGGCTTGGACACTTGCTGGCTAACTTGGGGAGGTGAACCCTATTTTAGACAAGACCAGTCACTGACCACTTCATTCATCTTTGGACCGTCACTTCCTAGCATTAGAATGGGTTACATAGGTTTCCAAACCCTGCCTTGTAATGACTGAGTAACCTTGGGCAGGAAATGTAACCTCCCAGAGCCCTGCTTTCCTCATCCACAGGACGGGGATGTAGATGTTGATGGACATGTGCATGCCCACATGTACACACACACACACACACACGTACACACACTTCACATAGCTGATCTTCTTACCCTTTCAATCTCAGTTTAAATCTTATCTGCTTTATCTAAAGTAGGTCCCTTGGCCTCAGCCATAGCACTTATCGCAGTTTATAATGAAGTGATTTACATGTTTTGTGTCATCTCCACCATCAGAGTGCAGGTAGGTGGTGTAATTAATTGGCACCACTGTATCCCAGATGTTGCAACAGCAGGTAGTATAGAGTTGCTATATTATTATGCCATTATTTATACTTATATTATTTTTATGGACAGTGGGGAGTTATTGAAAAGAAGGAAAAAGAAAATCTCTGGGCAACAAGGTCCTCTTTGCTTGGTTACTGGAGAGGGTAATTTAGATTCGCAAAGTCAAGTCGGTCTAGGGGTGCCGGCCAAGAGAAATTATTTTCCAAGGAGAGGTGGTGTGTGTTCTACTGATTGTCAATTTATGACCAGCCCCCGAGTTTGAAAAGATAAAGTTTCTTGGATACCTCTTCCCCTCAAGCCTGCTCATGTAGTTTCAAGTTATTTTAGTAGTGAATTCAGTTGGCATTTTCTTTGGAACCCTGTTATTAAAACAAACTTGACAGAGACTGTGCTTGCAAATACAACAGCCTGGGAACGAAATGAACTCTGATGTACTATATGAGTCCCAATATTGGTTCAGCCACGGCATGACACTTAGAATGAGTGATAGCGATGGGAATCTCATTAATCCTCACAATTTAGCACCAGCCTCAGGAAGAGGAGAAAAACACATCTGATCGAACTGTCCTGTTAGTCTTATATATGTGTGTGAGAGAGGTATTAATGGGGGGCAGTAAAGGGAGCAGGAATATTTATCCCAATTCCTTGGTCATTTGCTGGTGGATCTAAGACAAAAGACTAACTGAGAAGGATTTATAGAAGTAAAATGAGGCTGCCTTCCAAAGGCTCAGATAAGTGGAGAGAATGTCAGTCATTCATCTTTCATTTATTGAGCATCTGCTATGTGCTGGGTGCTATTCGAGGCCATGTGGATCATGTGTGAAGAAGCCAGTCGAAGTCCCTGCCCTGCCCCCAAGGAGCTTACATTCTGGTGGGAAGAGATAGACAACAACCAAATGAGCAAATTAATCAGTAACTTTAGTAAAGAAAATAAAACAGGATCACGTTACAGGCTGGTACTCGGATGGTGGTGGTAGGGACTGTTTAAGGTTGATGGTCAGAAGAGCCTTCTCTGAACATGTGACATGGAATGAAAAGCAGATGTTTGGGCGGAGGCAGCTGCTCGGAGATGGAAGTTCCTAGCAGCTCAGCTGAGGAACAGAACAGGAGAAGCCGTGAAATGAGCTCAACATCAGGGAGAAAACCAAAAGGTCTCTCAATCGCTGCCACATACTAAAATACAAATAATGAACAATTTCACATTCTTTATTACTTACTAGTGATACTTATTACTTACCAGCAGTGTGACCTTAGACAAGGTATTCATCACTCTAATTTGACAGCCATAACATAGCAGTAGTAATGACTACACACCTCCTGGCCGTGTTATGAGAGTTACATGTGATGGTAATAAGTACTGATAATTATTGAGTGCTTATTATGTGCCGGGCACTGTGCTAAGCATTTCATTTACCAAAGCTCATTTAATCTTGCTGCTAACCTTCTTGATAAGGTTAGAAGCTAATATTATGTTCCTCATTTTGCAGATGAGGAAACTGAGTACAGAGAGGGTGAGCAACTTGCTCCAAGTCACCCAGCCAGTGAGTGACAGGGTGCGGATTTGAATCCAGGCACTCTTCGTCCGAAGTCCTCAGCCTTACCCCCTGTATCTTCCAGATTTAGCAGCCTTAGAACAGCACCCATCAGATACCTCGCCCAGTGCCGGCAGTGGTGACTCTCAATGCTGCTAGTTCTGTCATTGCTACACACATTGTCTTTCTTCCACTTTGCAGCAACAGTGAGCGATCTTAGAACCTGCATTTTGGAATGTGACATTCAGAAGTCCGTGATTTGCCACCAGGTTGGAAGCCAGATCTGATTCCCAGTCCACCGGTCTTTTCCCCATGGCGCAACTCCCTGGAGTTTTTGCTTATTACAATTAAGCATATTTTGAAAGGAACCCTCCGAAATACACACTGAATTTGCTTCAGTAGATCCAGCTGTTTGTGAAACAATAGGTTCAATTTTCTTCCTTAATACTGCTTCTATTAATATTTAAAAGATTCCTCCATATTCATTGTTCCTATTTTGAGCTAAAAAAATCCCCCAAGCGTTTCAGTATTCATCAGCTGATGAAAGCCACCACGATTCTGAATCGACCCCCGCTCTGCCACCTGTCACCTGGATGTTGCTCTCTGTGCCTGTATTGCTCCTGCTTGTGTAGAGCCCTGGAATTCCAGGTCTTCTTGAGACTTCTCAGGTAGGAAACAGTGTTCCCAGTGAGTTTGTTTTTGTTTTTTGCACATGGTCATTCCTATGTCCTTGGATTTCTAGAGCTGTACTTTCAACTTGAAAAACTTAGGAAAAAAAATAGTCTTCTTGGATAGGACTGTTAGAATATAGAAGATCCTTTGAGACCAGAGGAAAGCATGTTTGAGCTCACTGCCTGGCCAGGCAATTACAGTTACAAGGGGAGCAGGTGCAGTGACAGAGGAAAAGTAAGGCAGCTGGAGCAGATTTCCCTTGATCTTTCTCTGAGGTGGGTGCAGGTGTGTCACTCCAGTCCAGATGTTTCCTCTGGAGCTGAGACTCTAATATTTGACCACCTACTCCACGTCTCCACTTAGAAGTCTAACAGGCAACTCGAGTTTAACAAGGTAACAACAAATGCCTGACCTTCACCCTCATGCTTGTTCCTCTCTCGGGCTTCCCCACATCTGTTAATAGCAACTCTATCCTTTGAGGTGCTTGAGGGAAAATGTTGGCGTCTCCCCAACACTTTTCTCTCCCTGACAGGACCCATGTCCGATTCATCAGCAACACCTGTTGGCCTTCATTTTCAGACTAGATTCAGATTCTGACCATGTCTCACCACCTTCATGGCTGTCACCATGGACCGAGCCACCATCCTCTCTTTCCTGATTTCCACCGTCTCCTAACTGGCCTTGCGCTTTCACTTGTGCCCTTTCTCATACACAGTGTGGCAGCCAGAGTGATCCTTTGAAATCTGCGCGAGTGCATACCCCTCCTCTGCTCAAAACTCTCTAATGCTTTCCTGTCCTCAGAACAAAAGTTAAATCCTCAGAATGGCCTATTAAGCCCTCCAGGGTGCCCCTCCCCCATTATTGTTCTAATCTCATTTGATCTACCCTGCTTGTCCACTCTAGAATGTAAGTTCCTTGAGGGCAGGAATACTTGTCTGTTTTTTCACACTATTTTCAATGCCTACAATAGTGCCTGGCGCAGAGTAGGCACTTAAACATATTTCTTAAGTGAATGGATGACTGTTAAGGGATTCACATAGTGCCTGACTGTATGAAGTCCAGAATCATTTCATTACAAAAAGAAAGCCAGTTCAAATGGAATATGATTGGATCACTTCCAATGGGATAGAAATTCAGGAGTGCATTACTTTCAGGGCAGCTCTATCCAGGAACTCAAATGAAGCCAATAGTCACTTGCTTCCTTTGTCTATTGTCTCTTTTTCTTCCCTGTTAGCCTCATTCTCAGGCAGGCTTTCTTGGTCAACATAAACTTCAGCCTTACGTAACACTACGTTAGCAATACCAGTGGGGAAGAAACAAACACGTCTTTCCCAACACTTCTATCCAAAGTCCTAGGAGACAATCTCATTGACCTAGCTTGAATCAGACACCTCTCCCTGAACCAGCCACTGGGATGAAATGTTCCCATTGGTCAAGTCGAACCACCTGCGCATCCCTGGATTAGAATGAGAGAGTAGGGGTACCAGGCCCCCCACCATCCGTAGACTGAGACAGACGGAGGGCTGCTTCTGTAAAGGGAAGTATAGGTTCATCCCTCATTATTACCAGACTGATCTTTGCAAAACATGGTCCTGATCTTGTCATTGTTATGCTCCAGGATCCTCACTGACTCCCTACTGAAATAAATGCGAAAATCCTTGGGCTGGTATTCAAGGCTCATCATAATGTGGTCCCAATCTATTCCTCTGGTTTTGTCTCACCATTCCCTCCCATCTTCCCTTTACTGCAGAAGCACTGGACTCTGTGCTATTCTTGGGACACCATTTATTCACTTATATCTATCTATCTTTTTCTCATGAAGCACCTACTGTATGCCTCCCAGCCTTTGTCCTTTTGGTGACCGCTCTCCAGAATGCCTTTTGCCTCCTCCACGTATATAAAAGCCAACACATTCTTTATGGCCTAGGTTAAGTACCGTATTTTCTAAGATGTCCTCATTCTTCTCCCCTCCACCCATGATGCAGTTCAGAATGATTTATTCCCTCCATCTCTCATCATAGAAAAATTTATTCCTCTCCTGAGGCAGCATTTTTTTTTAGCCTTAGGTTAATGCTATATATATATATATATATATATATATATATAGGTTTGGCCAAAAAGTTCCTTTGTTTTTGTTTTGTTTTTTTAACATTTTTATTGGAGTATAATTGCTTTACAATGGTGTGTTAGTTTCTGCTTTATAACAAAGTGAATCAGTTATACATATACATATGTTCCCATATCTCTTCCCTCTTGCGTCTCCCTCCCTCCCACCCTCCTTCGGTTTTTAAAGTTAAAAATAAAACACACATTTTTCATTTTCACCAAGAACTTCATTGAACAAAGTATTCACCTTCTGCCATCTTTCAGGCAACTTCATCATTCCATCTTCCCAAAACTTTTCATCTTTTTGAGCAAAGAACTGTTCCAGGTACATTTTACAGGTACCTTTTACAGGCTGGCAATGAAATTTTTTCCATTGAGAGAATTTTGTAAAGACCAAAATGAATGGAAATCCAAAGATGCAATATCTGGTGACTACGGCAGATGAATCAGAACTTCCCAGCCAAGCTGTAACAGTTTCTGCCTGGTCATCAAAGAAATATGTGGTCTTGTGTTATCCTGATGGAAGATTATGCGTTTTCTGTTGACCAATTCCGGACGCTTTTTGTAGAGTGCTGCTTTCATTTGGTAACTGGGAGCAGTACTTGTCGGAAATAATCGTTTGGTTTTCCAGGAGCTCATGGTAGAGAACTCCCTTCCAATCCCACCATATACACAACATCACCTTTTTTGGATGAAGACCAGCCTTGAGTGTGGTTGGTGGTGGTTCATGTTGCTTGCCCCACGATCTCTTCCATTCCACATTATTGTACAGTATCTACTTTTCATCACCTGTCACAATTTGTTTTAAAAAAAGGAATGTTTTCGTTATGTTTAAGTAGAGAATTGCAAGCAGAAACACGGTCAAGAAGGGTTTTTTCGCTTAACTTACGTGGAACCCAAACACCAAACCGATTAACACAACCAAGCTGGTGCAAATGATTTTCAGTGCTTGATTTGGATATTTTGAGTATGTCAGCTATCTCCAGTGTGGTATAAAGTTGATTGTTTTCAATTAATGTCTCAATTTGATCGCTATCAACTTTCAGCTGGTCTACCTGACCTTGGAGCATCATCTAGGGAGAAATCTCCAGCAGGAAACTTCACAAACCACTTTTGACACATTCGATCAGTCATAGCACCTTCTCCATACACTGCACAAATCTTTTTTTGCATTTCAGTTGAGGTTTTTCCTTTCTTGAAATAATAAAGCATAATATGCTGAAAATGTTGCTTTTTTTCTTCCATCTTCAATATTAAAATGGCTACACAAAAATTCACCAATTTCAATAAGTTTTTTTTTTCAAATGCATACTGATATGACAGCTGTCACAATACAATCTAACAAAATTGTTTCGAATGAAGTTAAGGACAACTAAGCGCTACTGGAGCCATCTTTTGGAAAAAAACAAATGAACTTTTGGCCAATCCAATATATATGTATACATGTATATATGTGTGTGTGTGTGTGTGTGTGTGTGTGTGTGTGTATGTGTGTGTGTGTGTGTATATATATATATATATATA
>NW_006789049.1:567245-574047 GCF_000442215.2 Lipotes vexillifer
ATACATATATATATATATATATATATATATATATATATATACATATATATATATATACCTGTTTCCCCTATTGGACTCTAAATTCTTTGAGGGCTTGGACATCTCCTCCCACTATACAACCAGCCAGTTATAATAGTATTGTACACATAGTAGGTATCTAAGAACTGTTTGTGAAATGAATCAATTACAAACTGAAGTGATTTAAACTTTCAGTTTCTCCTGCTTTATCATCACCTTTATCATCATCATTTATGATATGTTTATTTGTATAGACATCTTATTTGTATAGCATGTTGGGATTTTTTAAATGTTTTGGAGATTTTCATCTTATTTACTTTTTATAATGGTATTCTGAACTGAATATTATCTCTTATCTTAAGGATGAAGAAACTGAATCTCATGTCAGGTAACTTTTTGGCTGCACAGTGGTAAGGACAAGAATTGAATTTAAATCTTTGACTCTGTATTAGTCATAACTATTTTGGCAACAAGTGAGAGCAACTCAAGTCAGCTTAAGTACAATAGGAAATTTACTGGTTAATTGGTGCCCCCCAAAGAACCATGCTTTTTGGTACTCACACTTGTGTAGGGCCAGCCATCCCTCAGTGACTCTGAGCTTGGACATGTGACATGTTTTGACTGATGGGATTTTAGCAAGCGTGATGTAAACAGAGGCTTGATAAATTGCTGGCAAATTGGGACTTGCCTACTTTGAATGCTCCTTCTTGGAACCCAACTGACATGCCCTGAAAAGCCCAAGCCACATGGAGAGACCATGGGGTAGAAGAAGCAGGATGCTCTAGTCAACAGCCCCAGCTGAGTCTTCAGCAGCCACTCAGCACCAATAGCCAGCATGAGTGAGCCTGCTGGGTGCAGTGAGTGTCCCAGATGGTCCAGCCCAGGCCAGCCTCCAGATGACTGCGATTCCAGCCAGAGAACCTTGAGGGAGAGTAAAATTGTGGTCACTTAAAGCCATTAAGTTTCAGGACAGTTTGGTCTTCAGCAATAGGTAACAGAAGCATCAGGCAAGCGACTGATTTATTCCAAGTTCACCTGCCCAGCCCTGAACCAGTCACCGTGGCCATGGTGGTGGAGTCTTGTACCTCCTTGAGGACCGTATGGATCAGGGGAAGAGAGCCTCACAGAAGGTCTGGGAAACGGTGCAGAAGAGACAACAAGTGTAGGTCCTGGAGCCTGGTAGAGACTGCAGAAAGCCAGCATAGTTCCTAGGGGAACCGGTGGAGGTCCTTCATATCCCGGAATCGTAGATCGTCAGTTAACAAGTTCAAGTCCAGTTCTTGCGTTTTACAGATACTGTAATTAAGGCCCAGGGAAGATCAGTTCTAGGGTCAAGATCTACCAGTCATCAGGCCAGAAGCCCAGTATCCCAGTTCCTCCTCTGGGTCTTTTTCTGTCGCCCCAGGTTTCCTCAGTGGTAATGGTTGGCGGGGGTGGGGTAGAGGTGGGGTGAGTGTGTGTGTTTCTGGGAATCTGACATGGGGTAGATTGGAGGGGCCTTGGGCTGGGGGTTTAGGGGGAGTGATGTAATCCTCCCAGAGCTCTGTGTGCTCCCAGTGCCCCTCTGGCCAGAGACCCATGTTCGCACACGAATCGGCTGCCTGGATTTGGAGTGAGTCAGACCCAGCTCAGCTCCAGTCACCCCTTCTCTGCAGCCTTTGCCAACAGAGCTGATCGTTAAGCCAGGCAGTCCAGGACACATCTCTGAAGTGCTGTAAAATTTTCATAGGGGGGAAGCATTTACAGACAACATTTAGGACCTCAGGCTTCTCGTAATGCCCTGTTTGATGTGAATTTGTGGCTCTTTAGGCAATTTAAGATCAATTTTTGTGAAATTTCTCAGAACATTTTGTTTCCTCAGGCAAAAAATGGCTTTTGCTGCATGAACAGCAGTTGAGCGTCTGCTCCAGAGGAAGACAATCAATTGTGGCCTCTGACAAATCAATAAATATAGGTAGGAGGCAAGATTCTTCGTGTTCACTGCATCCATAATTCTCTTCCTTCCCATCACCACTGGAGACAGAGTTGTAGGATGTTCATTCTGAGAGACAATTTAGAGTTTCTTTGGTTTACTAATGATTTCAGAGATGGGCAAACAGGCTCAGAGAGGGCTAAGGGCTTGTTCCAGTTACACAGCAATTCTATGGATCGAGTAGGGACTAGACTCTCAGCTTCTGAGTCTGAGGCAAATCCTCCTTCCACAGCCCTGAAATCTTTTGGTGACTTTGTTGGCAGCTCTGACACAGGATAGAGAGTAGGTCATGAAGAAGGGAGATAGGGAGGATGCTGCGTTTCCAAGGAAACTGATTTGTAGCAGGGGGACCACAGGGAGTGGAGAGAATGATCTAGATTTCTCCAGTAGAGACTCTGGACTTCAATGTCTGTCTTTAGCCACAAACAGGACACTTGGCTATAAAATCTTTAAGAGGTTTTTATACTCACAAGTCCCCATAGAGAATTAGCTATGTTTTGTTTTCTCTGGGTCCTGACCCACTTCTCTGAGGTTTAGAGGGGTTAAACTGTTTACTCAAGATCATGCAGTCAGAAAGAGCTGATTCCATAGCCTGTGTCCTTTGCATTACCCTGCACTGCCTTTTAGCGGGGCAAGCATAGTCCTTACTGTAAATAGAATTGAAGGTATTTTGTCCCAAGGAAAAAAAATCACAGGGTAATGTAGAAGTTTATTTATATCAAATACTGCACAGTGCAGATGGCTGAGGATGTGTGCTTCAGGGCCAGGTTAAAATCCAAGTTCCATCAGTTATGTGTGTTCGACCTTTGGGGTGCATTTGTCCCCTGCAAGATCTTATTTTACTTCTTATCTATACAATGGACATAAGCATTTATTTCATAGTGTTGTCATGAGGGTAAAAATGAGAAAATGCTGGTCAATCACTTAACACTGTGCCTGGCACTCAAGTGCTCAAAAATGTTAGCTGTTATGTGATTTTTATCATGCACGATATTAATTGGGGAATGGGATGATGCAAGAAGAGAAAATGTAAAAGAGAAAAGATGACCTTTTCTTCATGCTTAATTTGGCTTCACACACCGATTCCTTTGCATGTCCTGAGAACACGTCTGTCCTCCCTGGTGGATTAGAGTAGATCAGCTCATTTCAAAGGTGAGAGATGAGTGAAACTGTTCATTGAGAAACCCAACTGGATGTGCATAAAGGTACATGTAAGAGGATAACCTTTGCAAGATCATTTATAATAGAGAAAACCTAGAAATAACCTAAATGTTAGTTTACAAAGAACAGGTTACATCAGCTATGGTACATCACAGTTAATGCAGTTCAGTACTTCCATGTGCTTAGGATAAATCACCTTTGATTCCTTTTTTTTCCCTCTCACTCCCCACGTGAATACCATCAGTAAATCCTGTTGACTCTACCTTCAAAATATATGCAGAATCTGACCAGTTCTCATTATCTGCTACCACCCTGATCTTAAACCACTGTCATCTCTCATAGATTTTTGCAGTCACCTTCGACCTAGTCTTTCTTCTTCTGCTTTTGCCCTTTCCAGCTGCTGTAGCATCCTCGCTGTTTCTTGAACCTATTAGTTACATTCCTACCTCAGGACCTTTGCACAGGCTGTTCCTGCTGCCTGGAAACCTCTTTCCCAAAATGTCCTCATAGCTCTCTTTCTCATCTACTCAAGCCTGCTTCCCAGTGAGGCCTGCTCTATCCACCCTGTTTTTAGTTGCAATCCACCCGACTCTGAGTTTA
Source organism: Lipotes vexillifer (assembly GCF_000442215.2). Taxonomy (NCBI): domain Eukaryota; kingdom Metazoa; phylum Chordata; class Mammalia; order Artiodactyla; family Lipotidae; genus Lipotes; species Lipotes vexillifer. The sequence goes on from NW_006789049.1 coordinate 570,997, forward strand.
GTATTCCCAATCTCCTTTATCCTGTTCTGTATTTTCCATAGCAGTTATCACTTTTTCATGTGCATATATTATTAACTTATTTATTGAGTGTATTGCCTCTTTCTCTCCACTGGAATTTAAGCTCCATGAAGCCAAGTGTTTTTGCCTTTTTTTTTTTTTTTTTTTTTGCTGTTGTTGTTTACTGTTACATCCTCAGCACCTACAATAGTTTCAAGCGTGTAGTAGGTACTTAATAAATATTCGTTGAAGAATGAATGAATTCTTTACAATGAGTTAGTATGGAATCATAAAACCAATGAGGGGGATCTATCTGTATTGACATGGAAAGATCGCCAAGATATATTTTTAAATTAAATAAATCAAGTTGTAAAGCTATTAATATATATATTTAAACATAAATGAAATTATAATGTATATCTGTATACATATGTATCTATGTATATATAACTTCATTTACGTTTAAAAAACAAAACCATCTATTTGTATCTGCATTCATATGTATATAAATGCATAAAATGTTGGGAAGGCCACATTCTAGATGTATTAGTAACAGTTACTTTTTTTTTTTTTTTTTTTTTTTTTGCGATACATGGGCCTCTCACTGCTGTGGCCTCCCCCGCTGAGGAGCACAGGCTCTGGACACGCAGGCCCGGCGGCCATGGCTCACGGGCCCAGCCGCCCCGCGGCACGTGGGATCTTCCCGGACCAGGGCACGAACCCGTGTCCCCTGCATCGGCAGGCGGACTCTCAACCACTGCACCACCAGGGAAGCCCAACAGTTACTTTTTAAGAAGAGTGAAGGAGACCTTTTATTTTCTTCTTTATTCCTCTCTAATTTAAAAAATTTATCCTCTAAAAGGCTGTATTCATGTATTACTTGTGTATGTTTTTCTAAATTGATGTAAATTTTGAAACAATATAAAATATATGTGCAGAAAATTTAGCACTCTTTGGTATATCTTCCTGCATCAACTAAACTGAACAGGTTGCTCACAGAGAGGATTGAAATGGATGGAGGTATCTCTGAGCAGCTGATTATTTGTGCCCACTTGACCTGATCCCCCCTCCCCAGACCCACGTACTTTCCCACCCTGGACTGTGAGCTCCTTGGTAGCAGAGCCCTAATTGTTTGGGTCACTGCCATAACCCTATTTTCTAGCACAGTGCTTTGGACTTGGGAGATGCAAAGTACGTAGCTGTTTAATTGAGGCAGCTCTTTCCTGTCCTCTGCGTTCTGGGATGCAGCCTCAGTTTGCTCTCCTACCTGCAGGTGGCAGTCTTCATCGGCTTGAGCCAGCCATGCTTCTTCCTAGAACAATGGTTCTACGTGCTTTCAGTAACACATTTCATAACACCCCTTTACTATTCTGGAATGAAATGACTAGATTAAATAATCCTCCTACTAATATAACTTTGAAAGCCCATACAATGCCCTTGCTCTCATATAAAGAGAAATAAAGGAAAGTAATTGGTAATAAAATGCTGTGTATTTTAATAGTGAACGCTTGGGTGTGATTTCCCTAGGAGATATCATGAAGTAGTCAGCTGCTTTACCTGTGTCTAGGACCCCTGTGAATGCCACAGCTACAGGTGCTGTCTGATATAGGAGCGACCTTTCAATCTGTGAAGCAATTTTTCAAAATGTTATGCAATTCTTGGTAGAGCTGTGAATAAAACAAACTTCTATTAATTTATATACATTTTCAGTTCCCCAAAATGTATATTAAAGCCAAGCATACTGCTCTCACCAAAACAAACAGGTTCTAATTGTAAACATGTGTTTAACCTATGTGGGAATCTGAGATGTGGGACAATGTCGTGTTGTGCAGAACTGCCCTTTATATTGCAGGATGTCTGCATCTCTGGCCTCCCACCCACTGACTGTGAGTACAGTACTGAAAAAGAAATGTTTCTACACATTTCCATTATGCCCCTTAGGGGGCACTGCTGCCCCCATTAAGAACTCTTGCACAGCTGTGCTAATAGGGTAGCCACAAGCAGAATGTGGCCAGTGAGCCTTGAAATGTGGCTAGCGGGACTAAAGAACTAAACTTTTAATCTAATTCAACTTACACATATACTTTTTAAACAATAGATCTTTATTGGAGTATAATTGCTTTACAATACTGTGTTAGTTTCTGTTGAATCAGCCATATGCATACATATACCCCCATATCCCCTCCCTCTTGAGCCTCCCTCCCACCCTCCCTATCCCACCCGTCTAGGTCTTCGCAAAGCACGGAGCTGATCTCCCTGTGCTATGCTGCTGCTTCCCACTAGCTATTTTACATTCTGTAGTATATATATGTCGACGCTATTCTCACTTCGCCCCAGCTTCCCCCTCCTCCCCCACATTCTCAAGTCCATTCTCTACGTCTATGTCTTTATTCCTGCCCTGCCACTAGGTTCATCAGTACCTTTTTTTTTTTTTTACATTCCATATATATGTGTTAGTGCACTGTATTTGTTTTTCTCTTTCTGAATTACTTCACTCTGTATGACAGACTCTAGGTCCATCCACCTCACTACAAATAACTCAATTTCGTTTCTTTCTATGGCTGAGTAATATTCCATTGTATATATGTGCCACATCTTCTTTATCTGTTCATCTGTCAATGGACATTTAGGTTGCTTCCATGACCTGCCTATTGTAAATAGAGCTGAACATTGTGGTACATGACTCTTTTTGAATTATGGTTTTCTCAGGGTATATGCCCAGTAGTGGGATTGCTGTGTCATATGGTAGTTCTATTTTTAGTTTTTTAAGGAAACTCCATACTGTTCTCCATATTGGTTGTATCAATTTATATTCCCACCAAAAGTGCAGGAGGGTTCCCTTTTCACCACAGCCTTTCCAGCATTTATTGTTTGTAGATTTTCTAGTGGCCATTCTGAACAGTGTGAGGTGATACCTCATTGTAGTTTTGATTTGCATTTCTCTAATAATTAGTGATGTTGAGCATCTTTTCATGTGCCTCTTGGCCATCTCTATGTATTCTTTGGTGAAATGTCTATTTAGGTCTTCTGCCCATTTTTTTTTTTTTTTTTTTT
>NW_006789049.1:574057-606754 GCF_000442215.2 Lipotes vexillifer
CGCTGTTGTGGCCTCTCCCATTGTGGAGCACAGGCTCCAGACGCGCAGGCTCAGGGGCCATGGCTCACGGGCCTAGCCACTCCGCGGCATGTGGGATCTTCCTGGACCGGGGCACGAACCCGTGTCACCTGCATCGGAGGCGGACTCTCAACCACTGCGCCACCAGGGAAGCCATTCTGCCCATTTTTTAATTGAACTGTTTTTTTGATATTGAGCTCCATGAGATGTTTATATATTTTGGAGATTAATCCTTTGTCTATTGTGTCATTTGCAAATATTTTCTCCCATTCTGAGGGTTGTCTTTTCATCTTGTTTATGGTTTCCTTTGCTGTGCAAAAGCTTTTAAGTTTCATTAGGTCCCATTTGTTTATCTTTGTTTTTATTTCTAATACTTTAGGAGGTGGGTCAAAAAAGATCTTGCTGTGGTTTATGTCAAAGAGTGTTTTTCCTATGCTTTCCTCTAAGAGTTTTATAGTGTCTCATCTTACATTTTGGTCTTTAATCCATTTGGAGTTTATTTTTGTGTATGATGTTAGGTAGTGTTTAAATTTCATTGTTTTACATATAGCTGTCCAGTTTTCCCAACGCCGTCTTATTGAAGAGGCTGTCTTTTCTCATTGTATGTTCTTGCCTCCTTTGTCGTAAATTAGGTGACCATATGTGTGTGGATTTATCTCTGGGCTTTCTATCCCGTAGCATTGATCTATATTTTTGTTCTTGTGCCAGTACCATACTATCTTGATTACTGTAGCTTTGTAGCATAGTTTGAAGTCAGGGAGCCTGATTCCTCCAGCCCCATTTTTCTTTCTTAAGATTATTTTGTCTATTCAGGGTCTTTTGTGTTTCCATACGAATAGAAACATTTTTTGTTCTAATTCTGTGAAGAAGGCCATTGGTAGTTTGATAGGGATTGCATTGAATCTGTAGATTGCTATGGGTAGCATAGTCATTTTCACAATATTGATTCTTCCAATCCAAGAACATGGTCTATTTCTCCATCTGTTTATGTCATCTTTGATTTCTTTCATCAGTGTTTTATAGTTTTCTGAGTAGAAGTCTTTTGCCTACTTAGGTAGGTTTATTCCTAGGTATTTTATTCTTTTTGCTGTGATGGTAAATGGGATTGTTTCCTTAATTTCTCTTTCTGATTTTTCATTGTTAATATATAGGAATGCCAGAGATGTCTGTGCATTAATTTTGTATCCTGCAACTTTACCAAATTCATTGATTAGCTCTAGTAGTTTTCTGGTGGCATCTTTAGGATTTTCTATGTATAGTGTCATGTCATCTGCAAACAGTGGCAGTTTTACTTCTTCTTTTCCAGTTTGTATTCCCTTTATTTCTTTTTCTTCTCTGATTGCTGTGGCTAGGACTTCCAAAACTATGTTGAATAAGAGTGGCAAGAGTGGACATCCTTGTGTTGTTCCTGATCTTAGTGGAAATGCTTTCAGTTTTTCACGAGTGAGTATGATGTTTGCTGTGGGTTTGTCATATATGGCCTTTATTATGTGGAGGTAGGTTCCCTCTATGCCCATTTTTTGGAGAGGTTTTATCGTAAATTGGTGTTGAATTTTGTCAAAAGCTTTTTCTGCATCTATTGAGATGATCATATGGGGTTTATTCATTAATTTGTTAGTATGGTGTATCACACTGATTTGCGTATATTGAAGAATCCTTTCATCCCTAGGATAAATCGCACTTGATTTTGTTGTATGATCCTTTTAATATGTTGTTGGATTCTGTTTGCTCGGATTTTGTTCAGGATTTTTGCATTTATGTTCATCAGTGATATTGGTCTATAATTTCCTTTTTTTGTGATATCTTTTTCTGGTTTTGGTGTCAGGGTGATGGTGGCTTCGTAGAATGAATTTGGGAGTGTTCTTCCCTCTTCAATTTTTTGAAAGAGTTTGAGAAGGATCAGAGTTAGCTCTTTAAATATTTGACAGAATTCGCCTGTGAAGCCATCTGGTCCTGGACTTTTGTTTGTTGGAAGATTTCTAATTACAGTTTCAATTTCAGTGCTTGTGATTGATCTATTCATATTTTCTATTTCTTTCTGATTCAGTCTTGGCAGGTTGTGCATTTCTAAGAATTTGTCCATTTCTTCCAGGTTGTCCATTTTACTGGCATATAGTTGCTTGTAGTGATCTCTCATGATCCTTTGTTTTTCTGCAGTGTCAGTTGTTACTTCTTTTACATTTCTAATTCCAATTTTTTACTTGTGATAGGTCTGTTTATATTTTCTAGTTCTTCCTGGTTCAGTCTTGGAAAATTGTATCTTTCCAAGAATTTGTCCATTTCTTCATGATTGTCCATTTAATTGGCATATAGTTGTTTGTAGTAGTCTCATATAATCCTTTTTATTTCTGCGGTGTCAGTTGTGATTTCCCCTTTTTCATTTCTAAGTTAATTGATTTGTGTACTCTCCCTTTTTTTCTTGATGAGTCTGGCTAAGTGTTTATCAATTTTGTTTATCTTCTCAAAGAACCAGCTTTTAGTTTTATTGATCTTTGCTATTGTTTTCTTCATTTCTATTTCATTTATTTCTGCTCTGATCTTTATGATTTCTTTTCTTCTACTGACTTTGTGTTTTCTTTGTTCTTCTTTCTCTAGTTGCTTTAGGTGTAGGGTTAGATTGTTTATTTGAGATTTTTCTTGTTTCTTGAGGTGAGATTGAATTGCTATAAACTTCCCTCTTAGAACTGCTTTTGCTGCATCCCATAGGTTTTGGTCATTATGTTTTCATTGTAATTTGTTTCTATGTAGTTTTAAATTTCTTCTTTGATTTCTTCAGTGATCTCTTGGTTATTTAGTAGCACACTGATTAGCTCCCATGTATTTGTGGTTTTTACAGTCTTTTTCCAGTAATTGATTTCCAATCTCATGGCGCTGTGGTCAGGAAAGATGCTTGATATGATTTCAATTCTCTTAAATTTTCCAAGGCTTGATTTGTGACCCAAGATGTGATCTGTCCTGGAGAATGTTCTGTGTGCACTTGAGAAGAAAGTGTATTCTGCTACTTTCAGGTGAAATGTTCTACAAATATCAATTAAAACTATATGGTCTGTTGTGGCATTTAAAACGTGTGTTTCCTTATTTATTTTCTGTTTGGATGATCTGTCCATTGGTGTAAGTGGGGTGATAAGTCTCCTTCTGTTACTGTATTACTGTTGATTTCCCTTTTCATGGTTGTTAGCATTTGCCATATGTATTGAGGTGCTCCTATGTTGGGTGCATAAGCATTTATAATTGTTATATCTTCTTCTTGGATTGATCTCTTGATCATTATGTAGTGTCCTTCCTTATCTCTTGTAACAGCCTTTATTTTAAAGTCTATTTTATCTGATACGAGTATTGCTACTCCAGCTTTCTTTTAGTTTCCATTTGCATAGAATATCTTTTTCCATCCCTTCACTTTTAGTCTGTATGTGTCCCTAGGTCTGAAGTGGGTGTCTTGTAGACAACATATATATGGGTCTTGTTTTGGTATCCATTCAGCCGTTCTGTGTCTTTTGGTTGGAGCATGTAATGCATTTATATTCAAGGTTATTTTCGATATGTATGTTCCTATTACCGTTTTCTTAATTGTTTTGGGTTTGTTTTTGTGGGTCTTTTTCTTCTCTTGTGTTTCCCACCTAGAGAAGTTTCTTTAGCATTTGTTGCAAAGCTGGTTTGGTGGTGCTGAATTCTCTTAGCTTTTGCTTGTCTGAAAAGCTTCTGATTTCTCCACTGAATCTGAATGAGATCCGTGCTGGGTAGAGTAATCTTGGTTGTAGGTTTTTCTCTTTCATCACTTTAAGTATATCCTGCCACTCCCTTCTGGCCTGCAGAGTTTCTGCTAAAAATCAGCTGTTAGCCTTATGGGGATTCCTTTGTATGTTATTTTTTGTTTTTTTCCCTTGCTGATTTTAATATATTTTCTTTTGAATTTAATTTTTGTTAGTTTGATTAATATGTGTCTTGGTGTGTTTTTCCTAGCATTTATCCTGTATGAGACTCTCTGTTCTTCCTGGACTTGGGTGACTATTTCCTTTCTCATATTAGGGAAGTTTTCCACTATAATCTCTTCAAATATTTTCTCAGATCCTTTCTTTTTCTCTTCTTCTTCTGGAACCCCTATAATTTGAATGTTGGTGCATTTAGTGTTGTCCCAGACATCTCTGAAATTGTCCTCAATTCTTTTCATTCTTTTTTTATTTTGCTCCTCTGCAGTTATTCCACCATTTTGTCTTCCAGCTCACTTATTTGTTCTTCTGCCTTATTCTGTCATTGATTCCTTTTAGTGTATTTTTCATTTCAGTTATTGTGTTATTCATCTCTGTTTGTTTGTTCTTTAGTTCTTCTAGATCTTTGTTAAACATTTCTTGTATTTTCTCAGTCCATGCCTCCATTCTATTTCTGAGATTCTGGATCAGCTTTACTATCATTACTCTGAATTCTTTTTCAGGTAGATTGCCTATTTCCACTTCATTTATTTGGTCTTGTAGGTTTTTACCTTGCTCCTTCATCTGTGACATATTTATTTGCCATCTCATTTTTTTTTCCTTTTTTTTTTTATGAGCGGGATTGTGTTCCTGTCTTACTGGTTGTTTGGCCTGAGGCTTCCAACACGAGTTTGTAGACTGTTGAGTAGAGCTGGGTCTTGGTGCTGAGATGAGGACCTCCAGGAGACCTCACTCTGATGAATGTTCCCTGGTATCCGAGGTTCTCAGTTAGTCCAGTGGTTCTGACATGGAGCTCCCACCACAGAAGCTTCAGCCTGACCCCTGGCTCATGAACCAAGATCCTGCAAGCTGCATGGGGCAGAAAAAAAAAAGGGGGAACAATAAAAAAGTAAAAAATAAAATTAGACTACGAAACTGAAAGATGCATTAGAAAAAATATAAAAATAAAAATATAGATGAAACAACAACTGGAAGGTAAAACAGAACCACAATAGTAAAAAAGAGGAGGAGAAAAAAAAAAGGTGGAAAAGGCGTTGGCTGTGGAGGGTGGGGCCTAAGCAGGGTGAAGTTTGGGCAGTGGGCGGGGCCTATGCTTAGGACCCACAGGGCGCAAAAGGCCCTGGGGGATGTGGGGGGTGGGACTTAGGCTCAACGGAACAGAAGGGGCCCAGGCATACCTCCCGCCTCTGGTCTCAGGGGGCGGGGGAGACCCCACCTGGGAGCTCAGCAGGCTCTCTGGGCCCCCAAGTGGGTGGGGCAAATGGCGTCCACTCCTCTCCCACTCCTCTCATCCTGGACAGCCCCTCCTGCCTGCCTCTGCTGATCTCCCCAGCCTCCCTCTTATTCCCCCAGGACCCACGCAGCTCCGAGGGTACTTTGGAGGGCAAGGGACCAGCCTGGGAGCCCAGCAGACTCCCTGTGCCCCAGTAGGCGGAGCAAATGCCCTCCGCTCCTCTCCAGATCTTCGGTCCCTCCCACCTACCTCTCCTGTTCTCTCCTGGCCTCCCTCCTACACCTCCAGGACCAACCTGGCCCAGAGGGGACCTCTGAGGGTGTAGGACCCAGCCCAAGAGCTGGGCAGACTTCCCCCCAGTTGGACAGGGTAAATGCTGGGCTCTCTCCCTCGATCCAAGCCTCTGAGGGTCCCTCCTGGCGTAGGAACCCCTCCCCTGTCTTAGCCACCCCTCTGGGGCACCTGTCCTGTATGGCCTCCGCTTTTCCTCCCCCATCAGTCTCCCCACATCTTACCGGTTTTCTTGGGGGGTCTTCCCATCTCCTTGGGTGTCGGGGTAACCCCCCCTAGCATCGAGCAGGCACCCTAGTTGTTGGGAGATGCGAACTCCGTGTCTTCCCACCGTGCCATCTTGACTCCCTACACATATACTTTTAAACTGATGCTCAGGTCCGTTACTGGAAGACTTTTAAGTGTGATTGGAACTACTTGGGTATGTGAATCTACTTCATCAACTATCAATCTTATGAAATTTGAATACTGATAAAATATTTCTAGTATTTCACTTGTTTCTTTGTGCTTTTTAAAATGTTGCTAGTGGAAAATTTTTAAATATATATGTGGGTTACGTTACATACATATGTGTATTTCTACTGGAGGGTGCTGAGATCAAGAAAATTCAGGACCGTTTTGCAGCCTCTGAGAGCTCTTCTTGCTTTCTGTCTGGTAGGAATGCACAGTAAGTCAGAAGTGAGAGAGGAGTTAGAAAAACGAGTTCTTTATTCTCTAGCTGGCAAACCAGGGGCCCTAGGGACAGGGTCTTTGCAATGGTAGAATAATCCCAAGTGATTATTATTTTTTAATGAAGTCCCAGATTTTGGCCTGTGGTTTCTGGCAGGGTTGATGTTTTTCCACTACACTCACCCTCTGCTCAGTCCTCTGGGAACCTTCCCTTTACCTTCTGACATGGGGGTTTTGGCCTGTGATGCAAAGACTTGTGCCAGCTCTGCTCAGAGGCAATGAGGAAAAGGCATTTCAAAGTGCAAGGAAGATGGCCTATCTCTCCATTCTGGTGAATTACAGATAGTGCAGGTGGTTGAATTTCAAAACAAACTATGGGGTCTCCTCTGAGACGGAACATAGAGACCCAACCACACTGGTGGCTAAGTTATATCCCAGCCACAGAGAGGCCTGACTGGTCATATATTCAAAAGTCTATTATGGGTTTTAGATTATGACCAGACTTCTTAAAATTATTTTCTATCCCACTTTTTAAAAAAAATATTTATTTATTTATTTATTTGGCTGCAGCGGGTCTCATTTGTGGCTCAAGGGATCTTTCGTTGCGGCATGTGAGCCTCTATCTAGTTGTGGGCGTGGGCTCCAGAGTGCACGGGCTCAGTAGTTGCGGTGTGTGGGCTCTCTAGTTGTGGCGTGTGCAGGCTCTAGAGCTGTGGGCTTAGTTGCCCCGTGGCATGTGGGATCTTAGTTCCTTGATCAGGGATCGAACCCACATTCCCTGCATCAGAAGGCGTATTCTTAACCACTGGACCACCAGGGAAGTCCCCTCTATCCCACTTTTAAAGAATTGACCTTTTCCCCCAAGTGGTCAATTTGATGATGTAAGAGAAGCATGAACTTTGGGGTCAGACCTAGGTGAGTATAGCAACTGACATTTCGTGTCTCTGGGACCCTGTGCAGATAACATAACCTCTCTGAGCTTCAGTTTCCAGTTTTCTTACCTGTGAAATACCTCTCTCACACATAGCAAATGCTTAATAAGCTGTAACTGTTTTTCACTATGAAGAAGGCGAGAGTCAGAGGTGGGGAGAATTTTTAAGCAGATAAGCATCTTCTAACAGCATCTCTGAGACATTTTTCTCAGAACACTGGTTTCCTGAAATAGAATTCCAACAATAAAAAGAGTTTTGTGGGCACTACATTTTGGAAATGGTGTGTCCTCTGGTGGAAGTTGACAAGGTACATTAGTATATTTAACATTCTAAGAAGTTCTGCAGTAAAGAAATTAGTTTAACTTAACCCATAATTTCCCAAACTTATTTTATTAGGATTTTTTTTCCCAAGAAGTAACTTTTAGCTCCGTCGGTCACACTTTGGGAAATGATGGCATGGAAGAAAATGTCTTACCCTCTAATCAGAGCCCTTGATCTCACACTTTGGATGGGCTGGTCTCCTCATCAGATTGTCCTGTGATATGGGGGAAGACAAGTCACCAGACTATGTTCCGTATCACCTAGGTCCGTAATGAAAAACTCATTCCTGTGGGAGCTTAGACAACCTTGTAAAATTAAAAAAAAATAGTGAGATATGAGTCTCTTGAAGTATTGTCTTGGAAATTTCTACTTTGGTTGTGCTAGAGTAGGCGTACTCTAAACTTAGATTTTGTTTTTCATGTTTTTTATAAAATTGCATGAACCCTCACAACTCTCTTGGAATGGTCAATAACTATAATAGTGTTTTGCCATAACAATATTTCAAAAGGAAATGCCAGACTGGGGTTTAAATACACACACACACACACACACACACACACACACAAACACACACACTCTGTGTAGTAATGTATGAGCAGATTAAAAGGATATGTTTAATTTATAAGCCCTATTCTGATTAGAAAAGATAGATGTGGAAAGATCACTAAAGGATAACATTTATACTCACTTTGCAATAATTGCACATTTCTTTCATCAAGACACATATTTAATATAATCTCCCAAATCCCAAAGTACACATAAAAATAAAGTGTAGTAAATGACATCAGACAGGATAGGATAAAAATTCTACTCCAAGAAGATCAGAATACACTAGGTATAAATCAAAATGCATACAAGGAAACATAGATATCTGTGAATATTTTTCTAAGCACATTACTTGCCCCCAATTTTTATCATAAACATTTCAAACATTAAGAAATTAGAATAGTATAATAAACAACCGTAAAGAATTGTTAATATTTTTCCATTTCTTTACTTTATATATATGCATATGTATTTAAGTATGCATATATACTGAGGGGATAAGCTTTTTTATAATAAATTGCAGACATCATGACATTTCGCTTTAAATATTTTAGCATGTATCTCCTACAAAAAGGACATTGTCACACATAACCACATAGTGTTATCCTGCATATGAAAATGAAGAATAATTCTCTAGGTCCCTCTGATACCAACTCTAGAGTCAAGTTTCTCCAGGAACCAACCAAGGTTCATATATTACATTTGGTTTTATCTCTCTAAATCTAAAATGTCCCACTCATCCCAACATTTTCCCCCAGCGTATTGACTTTTTGGTGAGACCAGTTGTCTTGTAGGATGTCCCACATACTGGCTTTGTCCATCTATTTCCTCTTAGGGTCATTTCACTCATACTTCCATCACCTGTGTTTCTTGTAAATGAAAAGTTAGGTCTAAAGTCTTGATTACATAAATATTAAATATTTTTGGCCAAAATACCTCATCAGTAGGGTGATCATTTATTCCCGTTTGTCTCCTGTCCCAGTGTAACTATAAATAGTGCCTTTCAGTGTCAAGAACGTCTTGGTTTGGCCACCCCATCTGTAAATGAAGCATCCCATTAGGAGACACAGAATGTCAGTTTGTCCCACCATTAGGGACACCAAGTCTAATCACCTGGTTAGGTGTCCATCAGAGCTTTTAAAAATTAATGAGCCCCATACTGAGATTATAAACTGATTGATTTTGTTATGTAAGTCACCTCTACTTTCAATAACCCGTCAAAATTTTCTGCATCTGGGTACAATCATGAGTAAATGATTCTACCTTAAGTTTGACTTAAGTTAAAATCACTTCTTTTTGTGTTAAAATGGTATGAAAAAGATATATTTTTACAATAAAATATGATTTCCTATTAGTTGAATTTATCCAGAAGAAAAATGGCAGTGGTTGAAGATATAATTTTCTCCAGCCAATTGCATAAATTCATCTGTATTTTAAAACCTGTTTTTTCCCTAATATTAAAATCAATATTAGCTAATTATGGGAAATTTAGAAAAATACAGAAAAGTATAAAAAAGAAAATAAAAGTCACCCCTAACTACCTTCTCAGACAGAACCATTTTTAACATTTTAATGGATTTACTTTTGTCTTTTTCTCATATAAAAGTTTACATAGTAAAGTCTATATCACAGAACAAAAAATTTTGTCACACCTTTTCTCACTTAATTTGTTTCATAAGTATTTTTCCATATTATTTCAAGCTCTGTAAATCTTTTTAAAATGACTACATAATCTTAAATTTTGTGGAATTCCTATGTTGAACATTTAAGTTGTTTTCAAATTTTTTTCCTACTGTGAATAATTTATCCATACAAATATTTTTCTCCACTTGAAATTATCTCCTTAGGAGCGCTCCTAACCACTTCCTGTTTGGCACTGATAGATTTGAATTGAGTTTTGCTCAAATAAACTCTTAAAAATTTTAATATGCCTCAGTTTATCTTTTCACAGGTCTGGTGACATAAGAGGGAACCCAAGGAGACCCCCGAAGGCCCTCAGGAACAACGAGCGACAGCAGTGAAGGCACCTGCAGAGCCCCTTGCGTTGCTGCTTCCTCGCTGCCTTTGGAGGTGGTGGGTAAGGTCCCTCCATCCTCCATCCACAGCTTCTGCATTATGAGCTTTCAGACTTTATTTGAACATTTCCTTCTGGAAACTGCTGAAGTTGGCCTGGGTCTACTTGAGAAACCAGACTGGGTCCAGGGTTGGACTGGTTCTGACTTAAACTGGACTGGGTCCGGTGTGAAGCCTCAGTTTCTGGTGACCAGGAGGAGTCCTGCTGGGATACCCCACTCTCTCTGGGGCCTGCAGATGGCATCCTGGGAAAACTGGCAGAAGCCCACAAGGGGTAAGAATCCTTACCAAAGTCAGCTCGCCCAGATCTCTGTGGTGTCTGCTCAAGAGAGGAAGGTAAAATTTCATGTTGTCCCTTCCTTTCCAGATCCAGATTGGCAGGAAAAAACAGTTATCAATCCTTGGTTTCCCAGGGACATCTATTGCCTTCTTGTTTGTCTCAATTTGTGTCGTGAGGACTTGACTTGACTTGACATCTGTTAGGTGGGGCCCCCAAAATATGACCGTACGGGACTGTGGGTTGCACTCCATTTGCAGCTAGGGTCCTACCGACTGTTGTCAGCTCTCAAGGGAATTTTCTAAGTCTTTCTTTTTCTTGCTTATCTTTGGGAGGAGTCCTGAGTCTTGGGAGGATCGTATCTTTTGCACCCTCTTTGGGGAATGCCTCTTCATCCAAGGGGTTCAATACTGCCAGGAAAATTTACTATTTGCCCTGATTGAAAGCTAACAAGACATTCAAAACGGTTTTGTGTGTGTGTGTGTGTGTGTGTGTGTGTGTGTGTGTGTATTTTAATAGCTCTATGGTCAGAAGTTGGCCAAATTATGAAGCTGATATTCAGAGCCTGGTAGGAACTTTTGTTTTAGGCCTTCTCTCCTTGACTAAAATGAAACTGTGTATCCAGAGGGAAAGAAAACATTTTGAAGCCCTTGGGGAAGGGTTTACTCAGCATGTCAATGACATACACTCTCGAGCTATAATACAAGAATCTTTTGACTTCCATCTTAGTTGAAGATCTTCTCCCTGATATAACCAAGCAAACTGAGTATGATGTAATTGGGTGGGTGGGTCAACCTCTTGATTGCGCAACCCAATTCTTTAAGGAATGAAAAGCAGCTGTGCTTGTCTTACAAATTGAGTCTTGACAAGAACAGAAATTCGGCTCTAGAAACAATTCGAATCCACTAATCCTTTTTTTATCCAGTCCCAGAGTATCCCCTATTCATCTCAAAAGCCTTGCTGATATCGTGGAAGATCTGGAATCAGGGGGAAAAAGAATCCTTTTTGGAGTTAGTCCGTCCTTTCTCTATGCCTTTGAGATGTAAATGTTCTACCTGGTCTTCTCTAGGAAACTACAGCCATCTCTTGAGATGCAAACTTAAAAGGAGGTAATTCTGATCTAGAAAAAAAAAATTTTTTTTTTGAAATTAGCTGAATTAAAAATCTTGAAGTCTTTACCACAAATATTAGTAAGAGCCTTAGCCATCAGAGAGGTAAACTTAACTTATTGTATTCACCAGAAACACAATTTGTATCCAAATGTTCTTTCATAAACTAGTGAGTTTTATATTATTGTAACTGTCTCATGGCTAAAATTTTAAAATGAAAGCTATAAGAGTTCTGCATTTGTCTGTATGTTTATGTATGTCTATGTATGTATGTTACAGATACGTGGTATTTTTCTACCTCCTAATGGTGTTGCCAAAATTAACTGGTAAAGAGCTCTATTTAATTGGCTTGAAGACAAACAAACGTTTATATAGATCAAGTATACTCTCAGAAATATAGAAACTAGCCCAAATGTCTTTCAATTTCATGTGATCTAGGATAATCTTTGACAAATAAAAGCTAGTTTAAGCCTGTTGGTTTAATTAAAACAGGCATGTCTTTAGAGTTACAGTATTAAATAGAATGCTTTCCTTCTACCTAGGTTTACTGAAAGTCAAATAAGCTCGTGTCTTCTCTGTTACAGAATTTGTCAGCAAGGTAGATAACTTAAGATGACGGTTAGCTGTTTAATGTCTCATGAAATTTTCATGAGTAATCTAAACATAATTGTTAAGAACAAGTAAGTTAAATAGATGTAAGTAAGGTTAAAGCTTATAAATAAACTTTTCAACAATAATAATGCTTTCAGGAATGTCTACTTAAAAATAATTTCCAAAATATTTTTGATAAATTGAAACCTTAAAGTTATGTTGAGATCAGTTAAATGATGGATATTCATTGAATAGCCAGATCATTTCCAAATAAAATAAAGTACTGAAACATAAATTACTGACATAGGTTTATCCACTTTTGACTTCCTTTTAGAGAGGAACTAAAGATATTTGGATCTATTAGTAGACACATTTTGTAACACATTGAAAATTTTACTATGAGGAAGAATATACGTTTAGAAATTGTGAAATATATTTATGAATTGGCCAATCCACAGAATGCTACTGTAACAGTCCACAATTGCTTACTTCTTAGTTTTTATTAGGAATAAAGGATTCTAAGGGTTAAGAATTCTAATCAATAAATGCAATTAAAACTACTTAGAAAAGTAAAAGGAAACAACTGTGTGAAAAGTAGGTAAGGAAAGTAAAATGACTGGTTGTTCCAGATGAGGAAGAGAAAAATGTAGGACAAAACCTGAATGGATATTAAAAAAAAAAAAAAAAAAAAGTTGTAAAAGTTTTGTGGAAAAGAATGTTGGAAAAGGAGTTTTATGTGTGGTCAAGCTGACTGAAATGAGAATGGATTTATTTAAAATTTTATTGTATGAGTTTTAATGTCAGAAGAACACTGATACAGAATTAGAATTTGGCTTTCTCTCCGTTAAAAGGACAGAGTTTTCTTGGAATGTTGGTTTCCTCTTGATTGTGAAAGTTTGTTGTTGTTGTTGTTGTTGTTGTTTAACTTTTTGGGTAGTCTACCTGGAAAGCAAAGATTTGGTGTCTTCCAAAATAATTTATTGTGCTTTACTTTGTCTTTATCAGGGTCTTTGATTACTTAAGAAAACCCAGTCTTCTCAATATTAAAAGATCTAAGTTTTGTTTACAGCTTTGTAACCTCCTGTGTTTGCTTTTAAAATCTTCTATTGTCAATTTAGTTAAATTGATAATTAAGTATTATTTCATAAAGATATGAGATCCTATTTAGTCAAATGCTCAAACCTTTTGACATTTTGACAACTTCCCAAAATCAAAATATAAGTGCAGTCTTTTTGACCTCAAAGTAACTTTGAAATTTCCCAGAGGAAGCCTGGAAAAATCTCAAAGGATTTGTCTCTCACCTTGTAAAAGAGAGATGTTAAACTAATTATGTTTATTTGGCATGTTAAATTATGTGGGGTGCATTGTCAAATAGTAAGTAATGACAAACCTTCTTAGGTTATATGTTTTTGGATATACGTTACTAATATAGGCATTCTAGAAATTGTTTAAAGTTTCTAGAAATTTGTCAGCACTCTAATAATCCAATTATTATCCTAAATTATTGTATACTATAGAAATAACTACATTTCCTTATCAAATGCACTCTCATCAGATGTTAGTCCATGGCCATTTTAAAGTTTTGTGTTTTTTTAATCATTTACAAACAGTTATTGTCTTACTGTGATGCTTTTGCAAAGGTGTTTCATCTTTAGAGAGATTCATGGGAAGGACTCTGACAAGTACTCTAGAATGTAAGTTTGTGATAAAGACCATAAAAGTGACTTGGGTGAGAATTTCCAGAACTAATGGGAAAACTGTATTCAGCAGAACAAGAAATAATAACATGGGATTGAATGAACTGATGAGGATGATTCTAATTTTTTTTTACAACTTTTTCTTTGAAACATTGCTGGATCTTTAGTATTCTGTCCCCCCTACCTCCCAGATTTAAGGAAAACTTTTTCTCCTTTCTCTTAATCTATCTATGACTTAGAGTAATTTTGTACAGTATACCTTTATAAACAGAACTGGAACATTTACTTTTTCTCCCTACCCAACCTCTCCAGAATTTAGAAAGTTGTTGCGTATTCTTATTTTCATAGCAATATAGTTATTTGCGTAAGTTCAATAAGAATATTTTCTTCTTATAATAAGATACAATTGGAAACATTGGTTACATTACCAAGGCTTTGACTAGAATGTCATATTTGAGAATATGCGTAAAATCAGATTTGGCCCGATACTTTTAAGGAACTCAGGTGGATTCTATGGAGCCAATAAAAGCCCCTTGGAAAAACTGGCCTCTTACATTGCTTAAGGATTCCTGGAAGCCCTACCAGGTGAATAAGGAAGCCCACTTCCTGGCAGGCCCAGAACCTTAGGGTACCCTCAGAAAGAGAGGAATTCACTCACATCTGTAGGTATTCTAGGTGAAGTTTAATGTTGAGCTCTTGGCCTGGTCTCTTAGCCTGGAGAGGCTTTTAAAAGTCCAATCTAAGATTTCTTATGAAAAGTTCCCGCAAAGCAGATTTAAGAGAATCTTTATGGTCAATCACTATTCTTGCTGCATTTATCTGAATAATCAGGCCAAATTTAATGAGACTACACTTGCAAACAAATTTGTCTTACTATGATTATCTTTGATAGAAATGAGGGTGATTGTAGAGGAAATAATTATATTTCATAGAAAATTATAACAGTCTTGTGGATATCGGATTCTAGTCCTGTTCATTGTCTTTGAGGTTTTGTTATATACGAGTAAACTGACTGGATCCTTAATTCTAGTTTCCTCAAATATCTGGCTACAACTGTCCAAACTAATGATTCCAATTTTCTGCCACCCTTCTGATTTGGAATCACTAAGAACAAAGACTGCCCTTGAATCTCCTTAAAAGGGACCATACCAGGTCCTCCTCACTACCCAGATGGCAGCTGAATTTTAGGGACTTGAAACTTGGGTCTACATCCCCCAGTTATAAAGGGCTTCTCCAGACTCTTGGAACTGCATACTAGCTGGAGATCTAAAATTAAAATTGACTAGGGAGGTTACTTCCCAGAAGCAGACGGCATCTTGAGGTGGACAGCTCTCCCAAGATCACGGATCAAGATCTTCATCTCCAGTGTGAAAACTTTATTCCTTTTGCGTTTTTACTACTTGCTTTTCCTCTCTGTTAATGCATAGGAAGACAATGCTCCTTAACTCTGGCAACTATCACAGAATGTACCAATAGGGCCATAGCTGCACAACAGAAGTCCCTAGACTTTCTTGCTAAGGCACTTTTACGTGATAGAATTGCTTTCGATTACTTGGCTGAAAAAGCAGTCTATGCCATAGCAAATACCTTCTGCTATACCTTGATCAGCACCTTTGGTATTGTAGCAAGTACAAGAAATTAACAAATAAGCCACTTGGCTAGAACAGGTTGGTGCTCTTTCAGGTACCTTCTTTGATTTATTTGATATCAACAGGTTTGGTTCACGGGGTCCCTGGCTAAGGAGTATACTTAAGTCTCTTGGTATTATCCTCCTATCAAAGGTCTTAAATGCATGTTTGTAGCCATCAGCAGTACATCAGATGGTCCTTCTGCACTTGGAGAAACAGAAACTAGATGAACAACGAGATGAACAGCAAAAACAATTCTGTGGATCTGACATCATAATCTGTGAGACAATGAGACAAGAACAACTTAACTTTGATGGTGATTGAGAGAGGCACTAATAGCAAATGTTTGGTCAGTCTCTCATGTATGAGAAGATAGCAAAAAGAGGGGAATTGTTAAATTAATTAAACAAGGAGGCTATTAAATTGGTGTAGGAGACTCTTTCCAAGATGGCGGAGGAGTAAGCCGCAGAGATCACCTTCCTCCCCACAGATACACCAGAAATACATCTACACGTGGAGCAACTCCTACAGAACACCTACTGAACGCTGGCAGGAGACCTCAGACCTCCCAAAAGGCAAGAAACTCCCCACGTACCTGGGTAGGGCAAGAGAAAAAAGAATAAACAGAGACAAAAGGATAAGGACGGTACCTGCACCAGTGCGAGGGAGCCGTGAAGGAGGAAAGGTCTCCACACACTAGGAGCCCCTTCGCGGGCAGAGATTGCGGGAGGCGGAGCGGGGAGCTTCGGAGCCGCGGAGGACAGCACAGCAACAGGGGCGCGGAGGGCAAAGCGGAGAGATTCCCGCACAGAGGATCGGCGCCGACCGGCGCTCACCAGCCCGAGAGGCTCGTGTGCTCACCCGCCGGGGGCGGGCGGGGCTGCGAGCTGAGGCTCGGTTTCGGTTTCGGTCGGAGCGCAGGGAGAGGACTGGGGTTGGCGGCTTGAACACAGCCCGAAGGGGTTAGTGCGCCACGGATAGCCGGGAGGGAGTCCGGGGGAAAGTCTGGACCTACCCAAGAGGCAAGAGACCTTTTCTTGCCTCTGTGTTTCCTGGGGCGCGAGGAGAGGGGTTTTAAAAGCGCTGCCTAAAGGAGCTCCAGAAACGGGCGGGAGCCGCGGCTAAAAGCTCGGAAACCAGAGACGGGCGGGAGACGCTAAGGCTGCTGCTGCCGCCACCAAGGGGCCTGTGTGCGAGCACAGGTCACGGCCCCCACCCCTCTTCCGGGGAGCCTGTGCAGCCCGCCACTGCCAGGTTCCCGGGATCCAGGGACAATTTCTCAGGGAGAACACACGGCGGGCCTCAGGCTGGGGCAACGTCACGCCGACTTCTGCCGCCGCAGGACCGCTCCGCACTCCGTGCCCCTCCCTGCCCCCGGCCTGAGAGCGCCAGAGCCCCCGAGTCAGCGGCTCCTTTAACGCCGTCCTGTCTGAGCAAAAAGCAGACGCCCTCCAGCGACCTACACGCAGAGGCAGGGCCAAGTCGAAAGCTGAGCCCCTGTGAGCTGTGAGAACAAAGAAGAAAAAGGGAAATCTCTCCCAGCAGCCTCAGAAACAGCGGATTAAAGCTACACAATCAATTTGATGTACCCTGCCTCTGTGGAATACATGAATAGACAGCGAATCATCCCAAATTGAGGAGGCGGACTTCTAGAGCAAGATCTATGATTTTTTCCCCTTTTCCTCTTTTTGTGAATGTGTATGTGTATGCTTCTGTGTGAGATCTTGTCTGTATAGGTTTGCTTCCACCATTTGTCCCAGCGTTCTATCCGACCATTTTTTTTTTTAATTTTTTTCTTAATAATTAATTTTAATTTAAAGAACTCTGTTATACTTTACCTTCTTTCTATCTTTCCTTCCTTCCTTCCCTTTTTGAGACAACGAATCGTCCCAAATTGAGGAGGTGGACTTGGAGAGCAAGTTTTATGATTTTTTCCACTTTACCTCTTTTTGTGAGGGTATATGTGTATGCTTCTATGTAAGATTTTGTCTCTATAACTTTGCTTCCACCATTTGTCCTAAGGTTCTATCCTTCCCTTTTTTTTTTCCTCTAAATAATTATTTTTTTAATTCAATAACTTTATTATACTTTATTTTATTTTACTGTATCTTCTTTCTTTCTGTATTTTTTCCTTCCTTCCCTCATTCCTTCCTTCCTTCCCTCCTCCCTCCCTCCCTCCTTTCTTTCCTTCTTGCCTTCTTCCTTTCTTTTCTTCTTTCTTTCTTTCTTCCTTCCCTCCTTCCTTCCTTCCCTCCTCTCTTTCTTTCTTTCTTTCTTTCTTTCCTATTTCCTCCTACTTATACTAATTCTCTCTACTTTCTCTCCCTTTTATTCTGAGCCGAGTGGATGAAAGGCTCTTGCTGCTCCAGCCAGGAGTCAGGACTCTGCCTCTGAGGTGGGAGAGCCAACTTCAGAACACTCGTCAAGAAGAGACCTCCCAGCCCCACATAATATCAAACGGCGAAAATCTCCCAGAGATCTCCATCTCAACACCAGCACCCAGCTTCGCTCAACGACCAGCAAGCTACAGTGCTGGACAACCTATGCCAACCATATAGCAAAACAGGAACACAACCCCACCCACTAGCAGAGAGGCTGCCTAAAATCATAATAAGTCCACAGACACCCCAAAACACACCACCAGACGTGGACCTGCCCACTAGAGAGACAAGATCTAGCCTCATACACCACAACACAGCCACTAGTCCCCTCCACCAGGAAGCCTACACAACGCACTGAACCAACCTTAGCCACTGGAGACAGACATCAAAAACAACGGGAGCTACGAACTTGCAGCCTGCAAAAAGGTGAACCCAATCACAGTAAGATAAGCAAAATGAGAAGACAGAAAAACACACAGCAGATGAAGGAGCAGGATAAAAACCCACCAGACCTAACAAATGAAGAGGAAATAGGCAGTCTACCTGAAAAAGAGTTCAGAATAATGATAGTAAAGATGATCCAAAATCTTGGAAATAGAATGGACAAAATGCAAGAAGCAGTTAACAAGGACCTAGAAGAAATAAAGATGAAACAGACAATGATGAACAACACAATAAATGAAATGAAAAATACTCTAGATGGGATCAATAGCAGAATAAATGAGGCAGAAGAACGGATAAGTGACCTGGAAGATAAAATAGTGGAAATAACTACTGCAGAGCAGAATAAAGAAAAAAGAATGAAAAGAACTGAGGACAGTCTCAGAGACCTCTGGGACAACATTAAACGCACCAACATTCGAATTATAGGGGTTCCAGAAGAAGAAGAGAAAAAGAAAGGGACTGAGAAAATATTTGAAGAGATTATAGTTGAAAACTTCCCTAATATGGGAAAGGAAATCGTTAATCAAGTCCAGGAAGCACAGAGAGTCCCATACAGGATAAATTCAAGGAGAAATACGCCAAGACACATATTAATCAAACTGTCAAAAACTAAATACAAAGAAAGCATATTAAAAGCAGCAAGGGAAAAACAACAAATAACACACAAGGGAATCCCCATAAGGTTAACAGCTGATCTCTCAGCAGAAACTCTACAAGCCAGAAGGGAGTGGCAGGACATACTGAAAGTGATGAAGGAGAAAAACCTGCAACCAAGATTACTCTACCCAGCAAGGATCTCATTCAGATTTGATGGAGAAATTAAAACCTTTACAGACAAGCAAAAGCTGAGAGAGTTCAGCACCACCAAACCAGCTTTACAACAAATGCTAAAGGAACTTCTCTAGACAAAAACACAAGAGAAGGAAAAGTCCTATAATAACGAACCCAAAACAATTTAGAAAATGGGAATAGGAACATACATATCGATAATTACCTTAAATGTAAATGGACTAAATGCTCCCACCAAAAGACACAGATTGGCTGAATGGATACAAAAACAAGACCCATATATATGCTGTCTACAAGAGACCCACTTCAGACCTAGAGACACATACAGACTGAAAGTAAGGGGATGGAAAAAGATATTCCATGCAAATGGAAACCAAAAGAAAGCTGGAGTAGCAATTCTCATATCAGACAAAATAGACTTTAAAATAAGGACTATCAGAAGAGACAAAGAAGGACACTACATAATGATTAAGGGATCGATCCAAGAAGAAGATATAACAATTGTAAATATTTATGCACCCAACATAGGAGCACCTCAATACATAAGGCAAAAACTAGCAGCCATAAAAGGGGAAATCGACAGTAACACATTCATAGTAGGGGACTTCAACACCCCACTTTCACCAATGGACAGATCATCCAAAATGAAAATAAATAAGGAAACACAAGCTTTAAATGATACATTAAACAGGATGGACTTAATTGATATTTATAGGACACTCCATCCAAAAACAACAGAATACACATTTTTCTCAAGTGCTCATGGAACATTCTCCAGGATAGATCATATCTTGGGTCACAAATCAAGCCTTGGTAAATTTAAGAAAATTGAAATTATATCAAGTATCTTTTCCGACCACAACGCCATGAGATTAGATATCAATTATAGGAAAAGAGCAGTAAAAAATACAAACACATGGAGGCTAAACAATACACTACTTAGTAACGAAGTGATCACTGAAGAAATCAAAGAGGAAATTAAAAAATACCTAGAAACAAATGACAATGGAGATACAACGACCCAAAACCTATGGGATGCAGCAAAAGCAGTTCTAAGAGGGAAGTTTATAGCAATACAAGCCCACCTTAAGAAGCAGGAAACATCTCGAATAAACAACCTAACCTTGCACCTCAAGCAATTAGAGAAAGAAGAACAAAAAAACCCCAGAGTTAGCAGAAGGAAAGAAATCATAAAAATCAGATCAGAAATAAATGAAAAAGAAATGAAGGAAACAATAGCAAAGATCAATAAAACTAAAAGCTGGTTCTTTGAGAAGATTAACAAAATTGATAAACCATTAGCCAGACTCATCAAGAAAATAAGGGAGAAGACTCAAATCAATAGAATCAGAAATGAAAAAGGAGAAGTAACAACTGACACTGCAGAAATACAAAAAATCATGAGGGATTACTACAAGCAACTCTATGCCAATAAAATGGACAATCTGGAAGAAATGGACAAATTCTTAGAAATGCACAAACTGCCAAGACTGAATCAGGAAGAAATAGAAAATATGAACAGACCAATCACAAACACTGAAATTGAAACTGTGATTAAAAATCTTCCAACAAACAAAAGCCCAGGACCAGATGGCTTCACAGGCGAATTCTATCAAACATTTAGAGAAGAGCTAACACCTATTCTTCTCAAACTCTTCCAAAATATAGCAGAGGGAGGAACACTCCCAAACTCATTCTACGAGGCCACCATCACCTTGATACCAAAACCAGACAAGGATGTCACAAAGAAAGAAAACTACAGGCCAATATCACTGATGAACATAGATGCAAAAATCCTCAACAAAATACTAGCAAACAGAATCCAACAGCACATTAAAAGGATCATACACCATGATCAAGTGGGGTTTATTCCAGGAATGCAAGGATTCTTCAATATACGCAAATCTATCAATGTGATTAACCATATTAACAAATTGAAGGAGAAAAACCATATGATCATCTCAATAGATGCAGAGAAAGCTTTTGACAAAATTCAACACCCATTTATGATAAAAACCCTGCAGAAAGTAGGTGTAGAGGGAACTTTCCTCAATATAATAAAGGCCGTATATGACAAGCCCACAGCCAACATCATCCTCAATGGCGAAAAACTGAAAGCATTTCCACTAAGGTCAGGAACAAGACAAGGTTGCCCACTCTCACCACTCTTATTCAACATAGTTTTGGAAGTTTTAGCCACAGCAATCAGAGAAGAAAAGGAAATAAAAGGAATCCAAATCGGAAAAGAAGAAGTAAAGCTGTCACTGTTTGCAGATGACATGATACTATACATAGAGAATCCTAAAGATGCTACCAGAAAACTACTAGAGCTAATCAATGAATTTGGTAAAGTAGCAGGATACAAAATTAATGCACAGAAATCTCTGGCATTCCTATATACTAATGATGAAAAATCTGAAAGTGAAATCAAGAAAACACTCCCATTTACCATTGCAACAAAAAGAATAAAATATCTAGGAATAAACCTACCTAAGGAGACAAAAGACCTGTATGCAGAAAATTATAAGACACTGATGAAAGAAATTAAAGATGATACAAACAGATGGAGAGATATACCATGTTCTTGGATTGGAAGAATCAACATTGTGAAAATGACTCTACTTCCCAAAGCAATCTATAGATTCAATGCAATCCCTATCAAACTACCACTGGCATTTTTCACAGAACTAGAACAAAAAATTTCACAATTTGTATGGAAACACAAAAGACCCCGAATAGCCAAAGCAATCTTGAGAACAAAAAATGGAGCTGGAGGAATCAGGCTGCCTGACTTCAGACTATACTACAAAGCTACAGTAATCAAGACAGTATGGTACTGGCACAAAAACAGAAAGATAGATCAATGGAATAGGATAGAAAGCCCAGAGATAAACCCATGCACATATGGTCACCTTATCTTTGATAAAGGTGGCAGGAATATACAGTGGAGAAAGGACAGCCTCTTCAATAAGTGGTGCTGGGAAAATTGGATAGGTACATGTAAAAGTATGAGATTAGATCACTCCCTAACACCATACACAAAAATAAGCTCAAAATGGATTAAAGACCTAAATGTAAGGCCAGAAACTATCAAACTCTTAGAGGAAAACATAGGCAGAACACTCTATGACATAAATCACAGCAAGATCCTTCTTGACCCATCTCCTAGAGTAATGGAGATAAAAACAAAAATAAACAAATGGGACCTAATGAAACTTCAAAGCTTTTGCACAGCAAAGGAAACCATAAACAAGACCAAAAGACAGCCCTCAGAATGGGAGAAAATATTTGCAAATGAATCAACTGACAAAGGATTAATCTCTAAAATTTACAGGCAGCTCATGCAGCTCAATAACAAAAAAATAAACAACCCAATCCAAAAATGGGCAGAAGACCTAAATAGACATTTCTCCAAAGAAGATATACAGACTGCCAACAAACACATGAAAGAATGCTCAACATCATTAATCATTAGAGAAATGCAAATCAAAACTACAATGAGATATCATCTCACACCAGTCAGAATGGCCATCATCAAAAAATCTAGAAACAATAAATGCTGGAGAGGGTGTGGAGAAAAGGGAACACTCTTGCACTGCTGGTGGGAATGTGAATTGGTTCAGCCACTATGGAGAACAGTATGGAGGTTCCTTAAAAAACTACAAATAGAACTACCATATGACCCAGCAATCCCACTACTAGGTATATACCCTGAGGAAACCAGAATTCAGAAAGAGTCATGTACCAAAATGTTCATTGCAGCTCTATTTACAATAGCCCGGAGATGGAAACAACCTAAGTGCCCGCCGTCGGATGAATGGATAAAGAAGATGTGGCACATATATACAATGGAATATTACTCAGCCATAAAAAGAAACGAAATTGAGCTATTTGTAATGAGGTGGATAGATCTAGAGTCTGTCATACGGAGTGAAGTAAGTCAGAAAGAGAAGGACAAATACCGTATGCTAACACATATATATGGAATTTAAGAAAAAAAAATGTTATGAAGAACCTAGGGGTAAAACAGGAATAAAGACAGAGACCTACTGGAGAACAGACTTGAGGATATGGGGAGGGGGAAGGGTGAGGTGTGTTAGGGCGAGAGAGAGACATGGACATATATATACTAACAAACGTAAGGTAGATAGCCAGTGGGAAGCAGCCGCATGGCACAGGGAAACCGGCTCGGTTCTTTGTGGCTGTCTGGAGGGGTGGGATAGGGAGGGTGGGAGGGAGGGAGACAAAGAGGGAAGAGATATGGGAACATATATATATGTATAACTGACTCACTCTGTTATAAAGCAGAAACTAACACACCATTGTAAAGCAATTATACCCCAATAAAGATGTTAAAAAAAAAAAAAAAAATTGGTGTAGCTTTAATGCTGTGGTGGCCTACGTAAGCAAATCAAAGTCTAAGCCTGTAAATGCCTCATGGTTATGAAATCAAAACGCTAAGGCTGACCAGTCAAAAACAGACAACTAGGCTTTGAGCTATAGCCAATGATTGCCTTACTCTGCTTCTACCTTTTCTCTATAAAAGTCTCTCCCCAAGCCCCTGTTGGTGGAACACTCCTAACCACTTCTGGATTGGTGCTGCCTGATTCAAATCAATTTTGCTCAAATAAACTTTTAAAATTAAAAAGAAAAATCATCTCCTTAAGAAAAATTATTGGGTTGAAAGTAATGAATTTTTTTTCATTTATTTTCCCCCGATTATTAAAGTAAGATACGTTTATCATAGTCAAGTAAAATATAATGAAACTGGGAAGGAAAAAACAGTCATTGAGAGTCTTCCACCTGGGGGCAACTCATGCTAATGTTTTGACATTATTTCTTCTGATTTATGCGATTATTTTCTCTTTAGTAAGGTTCAAGGATGTGAAGATTTTTAAAGCTTTGGATAATACTGCCAAAATTGTTTTCATTTTATCAATGTATGCTCCATCTGGAGGTGTGTAAGTTGTGACTGTCCTGAAATCACTAACATTTAAAAATTATCAAGTAAGCATGATTGTTTCAAAACTTCCATGATTTTGGTCTGGCTTGCTGAAAGTCTGTTTGTGAACGTGCGAGTGGGTGTAAAAAGTACAAAACAAATGTTACTTGGAAAACTCATTGCCAGCTTTTGATTTCTGCACATAACTAAAGGATTCTTTTTTTCATAGTGAGAATCCTATCCAATTCATTCAGTTGTATTCATAATTCTATCTTAATTTAAGCTTAACGAATTTTCAAGGTAGCAGAAGCACAATTGTGCAAAATGCATCAATGTATACACTCTGGTTGAAATCTACCCTTTTGAAAGTGTACCTTTTTAATGATGTTTATTCCGTGTTCAGTGGAGAATGCCTATTTACCAGGTAGCCATGGAAGTCGACTCACTGGTCCTCTGGATGCAGATAGGCTATAAGTCACTTACTAATACTTGTTTCTTGGGATGGATAGAAGAAAATGTTCTCCTAGTTAGGGCTTCCTGGTCTTTTTCATAGCATGGTATACTTAGAAAATAATAGTACTTGTTTTTTTACACTGGAGGAAATAGATGAGGCTGATGTCATCCGAGGTGACCACCTGGGAGCCTGGGGCCCCACCTGGCTGTCCTGAGGGCTGAGGGGTCCATGTTTCAGCCTCCTGTCATCCATTCATGGCACATCACAGCCAGCTCTGCATCCTAGGGAACCTATAGGCATGTATCTTCTGATATTATGAAGACATATCTTTCTTTCTTTCTTGTTCTAAAATGTTGTTTCTGTGTGAGTGTGTGAGTGTGTGTGTGTGTGTGTGTGTGTGTGTGTGTGTGTTTAATCTATTCCTTGCATTGATTGCACAGAGACCTTATAACCGGGAAACCCCTTTTTAGTAGAAATGTAGATGTTTTTCTTGGCAACTTTCACCTCTTCACTGTTCTCCACAAAATGTGCTCATCTCCTGTTCCAAAAGTTTTATTTGATTTCTCTCACCTGGAATTCATTCATTGAATAATTATTAACTGAGTTTTATTAAATACTAGGAATATTGATAAAAACCAGGGGTAAAGAAATGGTCAAATAGCGCCTGACTCTGATGTGTTCACAGTTTCATGAACACAGGAATGGTAAGAGAAAAACGAGAAGCAGTTAATGGTGGTAGGTCCCAAGTCCCATGGCCTTCTCCTCGGGGCAGGTGGGAAGGCTTCCCAGAAGCTGTGACTCTGGAGGTGTGACTTGAAGGATGAGTGAAAGTTTGACATTTCAATCAGGAAACAGAGTTTGTACTGGATAGGAGACAGAAATCTGTGGTTTTGAGAAATAGGTGAGATTGTCAGTATGCCTGGAACACAAATTCCAGGCAGCACCTGGAAGAGACAGAGGACCAGTCTGGAGAGGAAGACAGGGTTAGGTTTTGAGGAACTTTGCCTGCTGCATGAAGAGTTAGGACGTTTTATGCAGGAGAGGGGCATCTGCAGACTTGTGCTTTGGAAGCATAGCTCTGGCATCTAGGTGGAGGATGGACTTGTGGATGGGTGGGGAGGTCACCACGAGGCTGCCACAGCTCTGAAAACAGAAGTGATGAGCGCTTGAGCTGAGGCCGGAGAGGTGGGGCTGGATGGAAGAAGGCAGTGGTGATAGAATCCAAGGGAATGGCTGCAGAAGTACGGGAGAAATCAGTTTGGGCAACTAAGTCAATGATGATGTCATTAGCAAAGACTGGGAGAAAGTCTTAACCTCTGCCCTGTCAGCTCTTCAAATCCAACTCGTTCTTTTTTTTGCCAATACAAGGGCCCTTCCATTATAAGCCTTCTTCTTCCATCCTTGTCTCCTGAGGGACCTGCTCTCTTCCCAGAATAGCTGTTCTGGCAGTTAGCCCTGGACGGTTTGCTCCCTAGGCAGGAGGCTGTTATTTCATATGTGTTAGGCCTGTTTCCTGAACTGAATTATAGGACTGTCATTCTCAAGCCCCATGTCTTGTGCTTCTCTGATATTCATCCCAGCAACTATCTCACAGTGTGGGCATTTACTAGGTGCTGTCTTCAGTAGGCATTGGGGCTCATGCTGTTCTTGCAGATGAAATCTTAAATATAAAATAGATATAAAGTGAAGGTGCGTTGGTTAATGCAGGGGTAGAAGGCTCAGAAGGACCCATAGCTTCTTCCTGTCTAGGGGTCCATGAGACACGGTTTGAAAACTTTTGGCTTGGTGGACTGGTCATGGGCTTTGGAATCAGTTAGAACTGAGTTCGAATCCCTGCTCTGTCAATTACTTGCTGTAATAGAGTAAACTAATGGAGAAACTGCTCGGGCCCTCACTTTCCCCTCTGTAAAACACAGATAATAATAGTTTCATCGTAGGTTTATTGTGAGGACAAAGTAAGATAATGCATGTAAAAATCTCTGGCACCTATTAAATGCTCACTAGGTCATAGTTGTGGGTAAGAATAACAAGACCCTTGCTAACTGATCCCTGCTGAGCTGATTACTTGTTCAGTCTAAATAAACCTACTCATGCTCCTATTAAGAAATGCCAGGGTTGGGGTGAAGTTATGGGTGAGTTTGGGATTCTGAGAGGACCCAGTCTTGTCTTATGCTCCGTCCACTCCATAAACCCGCAGTAGCCTGCCTCTGCATGAAGGCCTATCAATATTTAATGTGCAGGTGTCAGTTGCTGTAAACCGAGCATACCCCAGCACCAGCTTGAATTAATTATATGCAGGAGAGAAAATAAAATGCCTTTTTCTCAGAGCCCCAAGTTTCACTGGCTACACCAAAGCCTGGAAACTACAAGGTGAACCTTCTGCTGATGGAGGACCCTGCAAAGAAGCTGAACCAGAAGAGTGACGGCAAACCCCGGAAAGTACGATTTAAAATCTCTTCCTCCTACAGTGGCCGGGTGTTGAAGCAGGTCTTTGAGGATGGGCAGGAATTA
The DNA here is from genome assembly GCF_000442215.2 of Lipotes vexillifer. Taxonomy (NCBI): domain Eukaryota; kingdom Metazoa; phylum Chordata; class Mammalia; order Artiodactyla; family Lipotidae; genus Lipotes; species Lipotes vexillifer. The sequence goes on from NW_006789049.1 coordinate 600,891, forward strand.
GAGTCGCCAAAGGAGGAGTACCCTCACAGTTTCCTCCAAGAGTCCCTTGAGCCAATGGATGGTGTTTATGGGTCTGGGGAAGCCCCCAAACCCCGGTCGTACTCCCCTAAGCTGACTGCTCAGAGGATCAGCGTGTTTCGAGAGGGTAGTGCCTACACCTTGGCGAGCAGCCAGCCTTTCTTCAATGATTACAAGGCGAATGACCGTAAGGTTGGTATTGCCCATGGTGTATAAGCTTTAAGGACTAAAATGTGGTTAGAGGAACACCTGAATTGTTCAGATTTGTATCTCGCTCCTACTCTGGTACTGACCAGAGCTATAGGTGCACCAAATGTGAAGCCGCTCTCAGAATAATATTTCTGGGATGAAAATAACATTCTTGTTGACTACCTATTGGAAAGTGCAATACGCATAGCTAGTATTCAAATTCCATCTGGGGTAGCAAATTGTAATTGGGTCTTTGGCTGGGCAATCTTGGTAAGTAAATGAAATAGAGATGCAGCGGTTTTCAGGTTGCCGGTCTGCCGTTTTAGATAATTATGCGGCAACGAGTTGTTCTTTTTCCTGAAAGAGCTAAGTGCTTGAAGGTGCTTATTTTATTCCAGCCAATTATTCAGCTTGTGGTTTATCCATGTCTTCTTTTATTTCTTATCTCCCTCCTGCTGCCTGCTTTTTTGTTTGTTTATTTATTTATTTTGCCTTTCCATCGCTTGTTAACATGAATGCTGGGTAGTTGGAGTCCTGGGAAGAAATGGTGAAAAGCAAATCAGCCAGAGGAAACGTTACATGGGAAGACATTTGAGCTAATATTTCACTTGAAACATGTATTTTATCTGTGAATTTCAGTTATCTTCTCCAGTACCATGGATAATCAAAAGCCCATACATGATCTTCTTTGAAGCTAGAAGAACCTGGAAAATATTCGCTGATTTCCAAAAACAGAGATGTGTATATGCTCTCTGCCAGTAGGGCCATGAATGCCTTAAAAAAAAAAAAAGAGTGAATACAATGATATAATGTACCAGGTTATTAATGAATAGCACACCAGGATATATTTTCATCTTTAAAGTGTGAAATTCAGATAATTACTCTCTAATCATTTTTATTGTTCGTTTCCTAAGGGAACAGATTATACATCTATAGCCGACAAATGTATTGGCCTTGCTGGCATTGGTAAAAGTGTAATTATGGGCATGTCCACATTTATCAAAGATAATACCAGGTTTCTTTTTGATATTAAAGGGGGCTGGAATGAACAATCCCTCATGTTAGTGGAGTGACTTGCGCATTACAAAGCACTATCACATTCTATCTCATTGAGTCTTCACAACCTTGAGGAGAAAGGCAAAGTATGGTCATTTCCATCTTGCAAGTGAGGAAAATTGAGTTCCAAGTTGTAAGGGACTCACCCAATATTATAGGGTCATTAGGTGTAGAGACAGAATAAGAACCCAGGTCTTCTGATTCCTCATGCCCTTGGCCCTATGGAATGTTCCTTTTAAGAGAATAAGGCCATTAATAATAGTGATGATGATGATGATAATAGTTACCATTTATCAAGTGCTTATTACGTCCTAGGTACTATGTTATATCCTGTACTTACAGGATTTCTTTTTAACTAAATCTCATTTATAGCTTTAGAACTTATAAAGTCATAGTTTATACGAACCTTGTACAAGGCCATGGTTTATGATATTGGACTGCTTGACCTTCATCAGTCATGTGTCATACTTGGCCTTCATGTAAAAGTATGATTAGGCATGGACTTGATAAAACCAGCTACCGGAGTCTTCCTCACAGCACTACACAGTGGTTTTAAACATAGTACTCTAGAGACAAGGTTCAGGGTTTGATTTCTGTTTCATCTGGTTGTCCTTGTTTTCTTTGTTGCCTGAGCAAATGCCACATCCCACTGCTAGGCCGCCTCTGGTGTGAGAGTGATCGGGATGGATTCGTGCAGCTCCACCCACTGAAACAGGTTGTCAGTGCGGTACTTAGGAAAAATAAGGAAATGAGAGCTGGGAAGTCATGATTTTTCAATAGCGAATCCAACTGTAAAATAACCCTTAGTAAATATCGGCTTTGCAGCAACACTGGATAGCAGTTAGACACAATAATTAAAAGTAAGGGCTCTAGGGCTTCCCTGGTGGCGCAGTGCTTGAGAGTCCGCCTGCCGATGCAGGAGACGCGGGTTCGTGCCCCGTTTCGGGAAGATCCCACATGCCGCGGAGCGGCTGGGCCCGTGAGCCATGGCCACTGAGCCTGCGCGTCCGGAGCCTGTGCTCCGCAAATGGAGTAGGAAAATAGGAATTGAATCTTCTTACTTCAGTCATATCCAGCACTGTTGATTTCATTAGTGAAGAAACTTTTTGTCCTTCCAGTCAGGGCCAGACTTCATGACTCATGCCAGGTTGAGTTAGTCCCTCATCACTGGAAATGGAGTTTCTGTTGGTGTTTAAAAAAAAAAAAAAAAATAAGGGCTCTAGAACTTGAACAGATATTTGTACACCAGTGTTCATAGCAGCATAATTGCCCATAGGTGGAAACAACCCAAATATTCATCAACAGGTGACTGAACAAACAAAACATGGTGTATACATACAATAGAATATTATTCAGCCTTAAAAGGAAGGAAATTCTGATACACATTATGACATGCATGAACCTTGAAGACCTTGAGCTAAGTGCAATAAGCCGGTCACAAAAAGATAATTGTATGATTCCACTTTCATGAGGTACTAGCATAGTCTAATTTACAGAGACAGAAAGTAGAATGGTGTTTGCCAGGGGTTGGGGAGAGGAGAAGGTGGAGTTTAACTGAAGAGTTTCGGTGTGGGAATAAGAAAACGTTCTGGAGACACGTGGTGGAGAGGCTTGCACAATAATGTGAATGTGCTGATGTCCCTGAACTGAACCTTAAGAAGGTTAAAGTGGTAAATTTTATGTTATGTATATTTTACCACAATAAGATAATAATCATAAAAAGCAAGGCTTTTTTTAAAGCAAGGCTTTAAAAGCAATTAAACCTGGACTTGATGTCCGTTCTACCCACTTACTCTGTGAGCTTGAGCAAGCCACTTAACCTTGTGATAATAAAAGTACCTACTTTCAAAGATTATCATGGTGATTAAAAATATATGACATTAAAAGTACTTAGCATTGTGCCTGGCACATTGTATATGCTCAGTATATGTTACCTACCATTGTGATAATGACCAGGTTCAGGAAAGTAACATTTATTGAACAGGTACTTTGTGTAAATTATGCAACTTTATCTTCACAGTAATTCTGTGAGAGTTTTACAAATTGGAAAAACAAGTTTATAGGGCTTAAAAAAACTTGCAAATCTCACACAGTTTGAGAGATTTAAAATTTGAACTCAGGTCTGCCTACCTCCAAAGCCCACTGAGTTTCTGGTACCCACTAGGCATGTCTGCATTTAAACACAGAGCAGTGGAAAGGTTTCATGGTCCCTGAATGGCAATTCCCAGTCCTGTTGCTTTTGACATCAGAGTATTTATGAATGTTTAATCACATAAGTTGCCATTCCGGGCATTGGAAGGACACAAAAAATTCCTGGCTCCATCCTGGTCCTCTATAATGTAAGAGTGGGTATTCCTCACAGGCAATTGGGTGTAACTGGATAATGTGAACTTTAGTTACACCCAGAGAGTTTCCTTAGACACAAGGAAGAACTTGGCTGTCAGGGTGACTGAAACTTAAACACACCTTAAAGGTGATTTGGGACCCTCCGTCTTTGGAATATCTTAAAAATAAATTTACTGTCCTGGGTATCTCAGATGCTGACCAGCTTAGAGGCAGGACGTTGGACCAGATGACTGCAATTTTTTTTTTTTTTTTTTTTTTTTTTTTTTTTTTTTATATTGAGAATTTTGCCTTGAAATAAACAGCCCTATGTGTGAAAAAAGCTTCCTAGTAACTGAACCTCTTTGGCTATTACTGGAAAGAGATACGGAACCTTCCAAAAGTGCCACCATCTTTATCTTCTGATGCTCAGAAACTGATAGTCCAGAGTGTGAAACAGGAACCCAGCATGCATCAAACAGTAGGAAATGGAAGCTGCCACATGATCCCCTGAAGAGAGGGAGAGAATACAGGGCCAGGCAGGAAGCTTGTGGCTCTGTAAATAATTATTGAAAACTCCATGGGTGTTTCAAAGAAGGGGACCTGAAGATTGAAGTCCCGCTCAAGCCAGGTTGTGACTGAATGCCTGATGACTTTAAATAGGAGACTGCTTAACTGTGGCATCTAAATAAATTTGGATTATACAGTTCTGGAAAAGCAGGGCCAAATATTTCACGCTGGGGAATGTAGTTGTGTAGCATGATTGTAGGTGCACTACTAAAGAAGTTTTTAATACTAATGGCAGTAACAATGCCCATCACTTGCATAGTATCTTCAGCTTTTGCAAACTCTTACATATTCTTCATTGCACCCTCGCCTCTAGACGTTGATATAATTAGCCTCAGGGATGAGAGTCAAAATATTTAAGCACAGGAACACTGCTCAGGCAGCACAGAAGCCAGCAGAGTGCTGGGGCAGGGTCCTGAGACTGGGGTCTTAAGCATTAATGTCTACATTGCTGGGTTTGTGGATGTGAGAGGCTCCATGAGGAGAGAGGCTGGGGAAACAGGAAGGCTCTCAGGAGTATCAGGACAGCACCTGATTACCACCCAGTATGGAAATATTCATATATTTTAATAAGTAATTTGTCTCTGGTGGTGCCCATCAGTTGGATGTCAACCCATTTGCGTGAGCAAACAGGTTCTGAGAGACCAAATGGCTCTCCCCATCTCACAACTGGTGGACAGTGGAACTGGGATCTAGTGTTGTTTCCCCCAAGCTATCCTAGCTCTGCGAAACATTTCCTCCCCAGGCTTCTCTACTGCATTGTAGTGTTGCCCAAGTTGTTTCTCAGCAAATGATGAAGTAACACATGATAAATCCGTACAAGGGAACATAGGCTATTAATAATGATGCTATAGAAGTACATTTATTGACATAAAAAGATTTGCATATTATATGAGTAATGAAAACACACACACACACACACACACACACACACACACACATACATATCTTTTCTGGTGGTGGTGGGGAATGTTTGTGAATACTACCGTATAGGTGTTAAGAATATGGTCCTTAGGGTGAGACAGACCTGGGTTTGAATCTTGGCCACAAACCCTGAGTAACTCTGTAAACGTGGAAGCCTCTTAACCACACTGAACCTCAGTCTCCTTCTCTGTAAAATGTAGAAATCATAGCATCTACCTCATAGGGATGTTTGGGAGGGAAGTGAGGTAATGTTTGTAACATGCTTAGTATGAAGCCTGACCCAAAATAAATGCTATCCAGTATAATAATAATAATAGTAGTAATTCAATAAAGTGTGTCTACTGTTATTATTTATGCATAAAAATGTTGGAGAGAGATTTATTTTTTTAAAAATACAGTTACTTTATTGATTTCTTACAATCAAATACTGCCAACTAGCATTACTTCCATTCACGCATCATTAAAAACAAAAAGATATTTCCTTGGTATTTTCAAATGATGCATTATACAATAAACAAAAAAAAGTTAGAACTTAAAAGGCACCCTGATTAATTATGTAAACTGGTAATTTTTTTTTTTAAAAAAGCATAACTAGTAATTTGGTTGCTGAGAGATTTATTTTTTAAAAGCTTTCCTTTGTATGCATTAAGCACTCATTGTGCCCAGCCCTGCACCAGATCCCATGGTATGTAGTAGGAATAGAAGCTCTGGACCCTGTCCTGCAGAGTCCTACATTCTAGTTACATGATTAATTCAGCTTTGGCTGGTTACCATCAGCAGGGAGAAAG
>NW_006789049.1:606764-619974 GCF_000442215.2 Lipotes vexillifer
CAGCAGGAAGAAAGAAGCTGGTGTTCAGGGTTTTCAGACAGAGCAAAGAAACCAGAGAATGAACTGTAGCTTTGGGCTGTGATGGGATCCCTAGTGCCAGACCATGTCTCTCTTTCCTGGGATGTTGAAGAGGTCCTGCAGCCCTGTATTTGGTGACTCCTGGTGAATCACCATGCTCATTCTTCATTTCTCTAGTCCCCACCTATTATAGATTTTGGAAAGATAATCATCTACACGAATAACCTGAAAATCATTCGAACTCCAATGGACAAGAGAGATTTCATGAGGAAAATGCTCCAGAAGGAAGAGGAGGCTGAGGAAGAGTCTCTGATGAGCAAAGAAGAAATCTATGGAGACCAGAACGATGGGCCCTTGGCAGAGACGGGAGGCACCTTCCCCCATAACCAGTACCCACAGGTATGTCAGAACGGTTCACTGCCCTGTGCAGCGCTGGCCCTATAGCCGTGGTCTCCAAATTGTTTTCACTGTGCACTATTTAAGTAAGAACTTTTGAATGTGAATACTTATGTGTCTAAATGTTAAAGATGTTGAGGAATTTTATTATATTCTAGTGGTTTATCACATTTTATTGTTAGCAATAATAGTTATAAGCCCATATTTCAAATACTCTGAATTATTTTGAATGATTTAAGATCAGTTTAGGAACTTATTGTTTTCCCTTTGCATTGAGGCTTAGAACAGCTTGTTCTAGAGATGGAAAAAATCAGCTCTGTCCTTTTCTTATGGGTTTGCTTGTGCTCCTATTACTGTTGGTAATCCTCAGCCCACAGTTTCCTTGAAGAAATCTAGTAAATCTACTTGTCTTTAGAGTTTGTGGAGATTAGTTTAGTTAAAACTAAGCAATATCATCTGTAAATCCACTAGACCACACACTAGTGAACCCCATGTTGTAATATGCTGAAAGTGAACGAATGAGCAGGGTCGTCATTGTCACTTTCTGTAAAGTGAGGTCACTTTACATCGTGTATACAACAGGATCCCTTGGGTACCACCTATGTTAAGTGACTGCCCAACTTAGTGAGGGTGCTGGTGTCACCTAGTTTATTAAAAATCAATATAACCATTTCTTATGAAGATATTAAAGCTTAATTTCTTGTTTTGTTTTCTTTAGATAAAAAATAAATATAGATAGTATGAATGTTTTTTCTCCCCACACGTTTCAGAGGTGTGCACAGCCCACCTTGCTCAGACATGCTCAGACAAGCAGGAAGGTGATGACATTCGTTAGTTCACAGTATGGGGTTGGTGAGAAAAGCAATTTTGGTGAATTTAAGCTAAGAGGGTAAAAGCTTGGAAAGCAGCAGAAATGAATTTTCTCTCTTTAGATTCCATCTCTTGGGACTTGAAGCTGAGCCTCCCATGGGTTAGCGTGACAAAATGGGCCAGGGGCTTCCTCGCACTTGAGTGATGTCAAGGGAATGAGAAAACCATGACCAGACTCCAGTTCTCCTCAGAACCATTCCTGTCTCTTTCCGACCTGATCTCACACTTGATAAAATATAGTTGAAATGCAAATCTGATCATGCCATCCCTTACTCACACCCCCCAACCCCGCCCCGCTGCCAAAAGAAAACAACTTTCAGTGGGCTCTTATCACTTGGCATAAAACCAAATCTCCTCACTTGTTCTAGAAAGCACTGTGTGGCCTGGCTTTTTCAGCCTCATCTCTTACACATATCTGCTAATTCTCTGCCCTATGCACACCGCCCATCTGGCTACCCCTTAGATGTTCTTTGCTGGCAACTTCCGTGTGCCTAGAATATTCTCCAGACTCCCTACCTCCTTGCCCACAGATCTCGGCAGAGGCATCACTTCCACAGAGAGGCCTCCCCTGGTTTCCATGAGGATAAAAATCCACAAGGATGGACTCCTCAAGGCACCTCCCCCTCCCCCTGCACATGTAATCTTACATTTATTTGTGTGATTGTTTGGTTAATGTTTGCTCTTACCCACTAGGATTTGGTCTCTATGAGGTCAGCGGGCATGTTTATGTTGGGTGTAACATAGTAGTTCCAATGCCAAAAAAATTAGAGCCTAGCATATAATAGCTGCTCAGTAAATATTAGGTAAATGTTTGTGGAAAGAATACTGGAATTTGGAATAAAAGTGCCAACTGATAAGAAATATTCTGCCTCTGCCTTCTCTTGCTTTCTACAAAGCACTATTCAGAGCCTAGCATAGCAGCAGTCAGACAACTAAACTTTATGATCCAAAGCATTACCGTCTCACTTTAAAATTCATTACTTCTATCCTTTTTCCATACCATGTTGTAACATGGAGCATGCATTTTCAGAAGAGGACCAGAAATGCAGGTCACATTGCAGGCCTGAATGAAAAAGCAACAACAAGCCTGCTATGACAATTACCTTTAAATTCAATTTGGAGAGAACTGTGTTTTTTAGCTATAATGCCATAAACCAAGACAGAGGTGTGCAGCAGAAAGTTGCTGTGAAAGGTTATACTCCACTTGCCTGTCCTTAAAGCTCTATTTTATTTTACTTATTTATAATTAATTAATTAATTGGTTGATTGCTTTTTGCCTGCATTGAGTCTTCATTGTTGCACGCGGGCTTTCTATTTTTAGTTGTGGCGAGTGGGGGCCACTCTTCATTGCGGTGCATGGGCTTCTCATTGCAGTGGCTTCTCTTGTTGCGGAGCACGGGCTCTAGGCACGCGGGCCTTAGTAGTTGTGGCACTCGGGCTTCAGTAGCTGTGGCTTGCAGGCTCTAGAGCACAGGCTCAGTAGTTGTGGCGCACGGGCTTAGGTGCTCCACGCCATGTGGGATCTTCCCAGACCAGGGCTCGAACCCATGTCCCCTGCGTTGGCTGGCAGATTCGTAACCACTGCACCACCAGGGAAGTCCCTAAGCTCTGTTTTAAATTGCTATTTGTTTGCCCCATCCCTCATGCAGTAAATGCCCAGACAACTTTTATGCTAAAACAGAGGGTCAAAGAACATCAAGGGGCCCATTCTGACCAAGAGACTCTTTGTTGTGTTATATGGAACAGGGAAACAGTAGGACCTTGATGAAAGAGCAGGGAGGGCTAAAAGCCAGGCCATGCTTGAACGTCTGTATTAACTATAAAAGAAAAGGAGAGGAATAATTGAATTGAGTCACAATGAAAAATAGACGGGGAAAAATCTGACCCTGTATTCAGTGGATTTGAGACCATAAGTCACCTGGGCTTCTTTATGCTTTATGTGATCTTATCTTTGAAACAGAATAATAATAATAATAATAATAACGGTCATTTTTTGAGGGTTCATGTTAGCCAGACCCCATGCCCAGTGCTTTCCATGCAGTAGTCCATTTCATTCTCACGAGGACTCTGTGAGGTGGGTATTATCTGTAGCTGGGGAAACTACGGCTGGGGAACTAAGGCTCAGAGAAGTTAAGTAACTCGCCAGAGGTCACCAGAGTCAGTAGTCAAACCCAGGTCCATCTGACTACCAATCTCATGATCTTAATCACTCTGCTTATCGGCCTCCAGATTGGTGCTGGTTACCATCTTCAGGGCCACTCAAGCCTTTGAGTCTCCGATGAAAGCTGAGACCCCTTTTCTTGGTCATGGAGCTAGTGAGAGGTGGTTTGGGTAGGTTGTTGGGTTCTAGAACCTAAGTTACGCTGTGCAGCGATGTTCTATATCTTACTAAATGTTTTCTGAGAAGAATTTTTTTTTTTTTTTTTGCGGTATGCGGGCCTCTCACTGCCGCGGCCTCTCCCGTTGCGGAGCACAGGCTCCGGACGCGCAGGCCCAGCGGCCATGGCTCACGGGCCCAGCCTCTCCGCGGCACGTGGGATCCCCCCAGACCGGGGCACGAACCCGCATCCCCCGCATCGGCAGGCGGACTCCCAACCACTGCGCCACCAGGGAAGCCCCTGAGAAGAATTTTTAAAAATATTGAGACTGGTATGCAGAGGCTGATATCATGCATGCCTTATATAGAGTAGAGGCTCAATAAATACCTGTTGAGTTAACTGAATGATTAAAAAGAGCATATTGAGAGCAAACAGTTGGAGGAAGGGTGGTAACTTAAGAATGGAAACTCCAGTGAAACCTCTAACAATGTGTCATATCACCATGTGACATGAGATGAAATTTGATTGATGATTTGTTCTTGTTCTTTATGGCAGGCTCACCAGGTCATTTCACTAATCTTTCAATATCTGGCCTGGCATTCTATGCAAATGAATTTTTGGATCACATGTATAGCATTATGGTAGGATTTTACTGTATTTTCTTTGACAACATTGACTTATATCATTAAAATCTCAGTGGGATCAAGTGGAAAACAAAAACATGATGGATTTGGCAGAAAAATGGACCATGGCAATTTGCTTTAAGAATATTTTGGCAAATATATTTATTCTGCGTACTTTAAGGGAACAAAACCAATTTCCCCATTGTTAACATATCAGAATACGGCAACAATCAGTAAAATATTAACAAAAGGGGGCATGGACATCATCTGGGATTTTGTCAGCTGGAAAATGACCTCCATTCCCTACATCTAGAATAAATAAAGTTTAATACCTGCTTAGGCACTTTGCAGTGCGATGGGGCTATTTTTAGAATGTAGGCCTCCCTTTTCAGAGATGATTTTTATTCTTAGGTTACAAAAGAAAGCTGTGTTAGCTGGTTGAGGCACCCAGTGAACTCCAGCTGTCTTGTTAGTTCCTAGAATTTAAGAACACTAAGGGATCTCCAGACATCATTGTTTTGTTTGTTTATTCATTCAGCAAGTATGTGAACAGCAAATATTGTGCCAGGTACTACACTAGATGTCAGGAAGTGATGGAGAGAGGCACGAGCCCAGAACACTTCCTGTCTAGTCAGCAGGACCTTTCAGGGGAGTGTGAGACCTGCCAGGCTGGGGGCAGTAGAGGTGGGGTGGGACTCCTGGTCCAGAGGTACGGGTGGGCAAGGCTTCCTGGAGAAAGTGCTGCTAAGCTGACATCTGAGAACATGTAGGAGCTGGCTGGGTTGAGAGTGGGGAAAGTTTCCTCGACGCCAGCTAGAGAGAGACCTAAGGATGAGAGCCTGATGAGAGAAGTAACTGACAATGTACATCAGCTAAGGAGATTTTCTTTTCAATACATTTATTTATTTATTTATTTATCTATCTACCTTTGGCTGCGTTGGGTCTTCATTGCTGCATGCGGGCTTTCCCTAGTTGCAGGGAGCAGTGGCTACTCATCGTTGCGGTGCATGGGCTTTTCATTGCGGTGGCTTCTCTTGTTGTGGAGCACGGGCTCTAGGCGCGCGGGCTTCAGTAGTTGTGGCGCACGGGCTTCATTGCTCCGTGGCATGTGGGATCTTTCCGGACCAGGGCTCGAACCCATGTCCCCTGCAGTGGCAGGTGGATTCTTAACCACTGAGCCACCAAGGAAGTTCCAGGGATTGGGTTTTAACCTGAAGTTTATCTGGTGGGCAGGTGTTCATTACAAGGTTTCTTGGGCGCTTTCTATGTGGCAATCACAACTGTAGGTTCATGAGATTGGTATCCATGGTGAGAACATCCCACAAGCCCAGAGGCAGGAACTATGCTGAGTTCATGCCAGAATCGATAGGTGTCTGGATCGGGATTGTGGTTGTGGAGGGGAAACTGAAGAGATTTGAGAGATGTTCAAAAGGTGAAGTGGACAGGAATTGGTGCTGAATCTACCTGGTATCGATCTGGTATTACCCTTTATTTCACAGAAGGTTCGTGGTCTGTGCATGGTCATTGCATGGCAGCGCAAAATTGCCAGTTTCCTTGAGATGTCTTAGGGGAAGAGCACAGCGATAGCAAAGGGGCATAGTCTGGTGTCCCTGGCAGGAGGGGACAAGGCTTAGAAGTAAACTAACTTTAATGGAGAACCTATAATATGCCAGATACTATATTAGGGCATTTACATATACTCTCTCATTTAATATTCCAGCTACTCAGAGAGGTAAGCAATATCCCTCCCAGATCACAGGTAAAGAAACTGAGATTTAAGGAGGTTAAGGGAACCGTCCCAGGTGCACAGTTGTTGTCAGAGGCAGGCCTCAGCTCCAGGCTGCTGACTCCAGAGCCGAGCTCTTAATCACAGGGTCTTTTCATGGCTCTCCAAGAGCATAAAGATAAAAGTTCTGCAGGAATTCAGAGCTACGCTCCAAAGGATTGCAACCTCCATTCATCCGTCCCCTCAGTCACACAGAACAATCCTGAGCACCTACTGCTGGGCAACTTCCATGAGGGCTGCATATGGAGTCAGTAGGAGCATGATCTCTGGCGCCCGACCCCCTGGGACCCAAGCTTGCCTCCTTCTCTTCAAGCTGTGTGACCACTGGCACAGAGAGAGCTCTTAGAATTGTGCCCAGGGAATTCCCTGGCAGTCCAGTGGTTAGGACTCTGCACTCTCACTGCCGAGGGCCCGGGTACAGCACCTGACACCTCCCAGGTGTTTCACAAGTGTTCACTATTAGTTTGGCAATGAGGAACATTAAGTCCTGCCCTTATGGGCACAGAAATAACATGTCAGATGGTGACAAGAGAGATGAAAAAGGTCAAGTTGTGCTGTCTTAGAGAGGTCCGTCAGGGAAATCTCAGATAAAGTGCTGAGCTTATTCTGTGCCTCTGGCCAGGTCCCTCGTTGGCACGTGTGGGACGCATTTTCCTCTAATTTTGCCCCAACCTTTGCAGGCTCCCAGTGCTATTTTGACTTGTGTGTGAACAGTGGATTTGAACTGCTGCTGTAACGTAACCCTGACCTGTCTCTTGCAGGAAGGGGAACTTCCCGAGGACAACTGTTTTCACTGCCGAGGATCGGGCAGTGCCACCTGCTCTCTGTGCCACGGCAGCAAGTTCTCGATGCTGGCCAACAGATTTAAGGAGTCCTATCGGGCCCTGCGGTGCCCTGCCTGCAATGAGAATGGCCTGCAGCCTTGCCAGATTTGCAATCAATAGCCCGTGGCTTTGTATGTCCACTTTTATCGCATCCTCCCTAAAGCTATTTGTAATCAACTGCCCCTCCTCCACTCTCTCCTCCCTCTCCCAGCAAGGAGGCCACCGTGGCTGCGATCACTTCCACCACTGGCACAACTCAGTTACTTGATGACATTTCATGAGGCTGGTAACATCTCCACGTGGGTCTACGTGGCAGAGGCATTTTTGAATTAGAATCTGCTTTGAAACTGGTTCTCAAATTATCCTTCCAGGATCCTTCAAGTGCATGTATCTCACTTGACTTAGCTCAGGTTTCTCCTTGCACAAGTGAACAAATAAATGTACAATTCAGGCAGCAGGCTGAAGTCATTTCCCGGTTGGGAGTTATTTGAAAAATTATGCAGAGAGAAAGGAATAAAAAAAGGCAGGTTTCTGACGAACTGCATTCTTGTTGCTTATAATGCATTTCACACAGTTATTGGTCAAATTGCATTTTTAATTAAGCAGAGGAGGAAAGGGATGCCCAATGTTGAATGCACTAGCAGGCCGCTGAAAACAAAACAAGATGTGTTTGCTTCTTGCTGAAGAGAGGCAAGCTGAGGAGCCCCTTTTTTTCAAAGTCCTGAGTCTCTCCTGTGTGATGTGCTTGGGTAATATGCAGGCAATGAGCAATGCTATACTTCTTAGCACAAGATGAGATAAGACATTTCTGTGTGCCTCTCTACACTACTGAGGTTATAAGCCAAGTCAAAGCTATTTATGATAAATTTGGTGCTTAATTATATGGGTGTGTGTGATAACGACTTCTTCCAGCCCCCAAATTATTACCAAATGAATGCATTTATTTTAAGGCTAAGATATAGCCATGATCTCTTCATAAAAGACTGTGGATATTTTATAGGTATCTATTGGAAACTCCTAAAAAAAACACTAACCAAGGCTGATATTTAGTAATTATGTTTCTACTGTCTATGAATATGCATACTAAGGATAATTTTTCCTCTTAAAGTTGGTTGTAAAATTAGAAAAATACGTTTGTTAAATGAACTTTTGCAGCTCTAACAGCCATTCCCCTTCCCCCTTGAGAATAACACTGTAAAATCTGTTATCTATTTATACGCATTGCTTTTCTATGGTAATTATTTTGATTTTCGTAACTTACTTTTTTCAAGATTTGTTTGTTATTCTCTAATATTCAGCTGTTAATATAATTCAACAGTGGAGTGATCTTCAGACAATATACATACTTCTAATAAAAATATTAAACTATTTTTCAAGACCAAGATAATTTTGCCTGTTCTCTTTCAGCCAAAACACTGGCACTATCACTCACCAACTTTCTTTGCTTCTGCACTTAACTATTTCCTGACTCTGTTTATGTTTTCTTACAGCTATTGGCTCTTCTGTCTTTCCAGAATATCAGAGGAAGGAATGATGTCGAGAGATCCTAAGACCTTTAAGTGTATTCTTCTGCTTTTTGACAGGAACATTCGACCACAGATACTGTTTGTTGGACATGCAAGATGGTATTACCAGGTGCTTGATGTGCAGTGTTTCCCAGATGGGCACCACCCTTTGGTATCTTATGGGACTTAGAGTTTCAGTGGAGGAGACAGTTATATAAACAGATAATTACAATATAGTGTGACAAGTTCTGGGAAAGGGGAATTCCAGGGAGCATTTGGAGCACATAGACGGGACACCTAACGTAGCCGAGTGGCTTCCCAGAGGAAGAGGTGTGAACTCTGTTCGTTTCTTTTCCTTACCCCAAGCTCTTAAGAGCATTTAATACTTTTCATTTCATAATAAATACATCTACTAATGATTACATTTATTTATTCAGTTAAGTATTTATTGAATACTGGGGATGCATCACTAGACAAAACGGACAAAGTCCTGGTCCCTGTGGAGCTTACATTTTGGTGGGGTGATATTGACAACCAAAATATATGTATTTAGAGACAACTCAAAATATGTAATACAGAATAAAAAGATACCTATCTGATTAAACTATATACGTATGTATATAATGTATAGTGTGTTAGAGAAGAATAAATGTTTGATGAAAAATAAAACATTGGGGCTTCCCTGGTGGCGCAGTGGTTGAGAGTCCGCCTGCCGATGCAGGGGACACGGGTTAGTGCCCTGGTCCGGGAGGATCCCACATGCTGCGGAGCGGCTGGGCCCGTGAGCCATGGCCGCTGAGCCTGCGCGTCCGGTGCTCCGCAACGGGAGAGGCCACAACAGTGAGAGGCCCGCGTACCGCAAATAAATAAATAAATAAATAAATAAATAAATAAATAAAAATAATAATTAAAAAAAGAAAAAACATTGGTGAGGATCGGGAGTTAGGAGGGGTTGCATTTTTAAATTAGTTTTCAGGGAAGTGTCCTTGAGAAGGTGTCCTTTAAATAAAGACTTAAAGGGGATGAAGGAGTTGCGAAGTTATCTGGGGTAGGACTATTCCAGGCAGAGGAAACAGCACAGGAAGGAGAGCATGGTGTGTTTGAAGAGCAACGAAGCCAGCGTGGCTGGAGCACAGTGAGCAAGATGACAAGAGGAGGTCAGAAAAGAAGGCGTGTGCGTGTGTCGGGACCAGGCGGTGCCTTCTTGTGAAACCGTTGTAAGAACTTGGTTGTTACCGTGAAAGAGGTGCTGCTCTGGATGGGAGCTGTTTTCTGAAACTCCTCACCCTCTCCTTCAGCTCCCTCCTCTTACTGCTGGGGCAGGGCACCTGCAAACTACACTTCCCAGTGTCCCTTGCCCGCTGGCGTCCTCTTAGGTTCCGTCCTGGGAGGTGCTGGCAGGACTGGAAGAAGGGAGGAAGGAAGAGCCTTTCTTGTTTTTCCAGCTGAGGGTCTTGGAAGCTTTTTCCATGTGGCAGCTGCCCTAGCAGCAACGGCAGCTGGGAACTCTGGCTCAGGCAGCTCCTTCCAGCCATGGTCCCTTCAGTGGCTCTGATTGCAGGTTCCATGTCACGCCATATTCCCTGTGTTCCTCCAGCCTGAGGGTGGCAGTGGCTTCCTGCAGTTACTCCTCTTTGTCATCAATTCCTTATAATCCGTAGCCTCTCTCTTTGAGATATCTGGAGTGAGTGGTTTCTGGTTTCCTGATTGGATGCAGACTGATACAAATGTTTGGAGCAGCAGAGGGTCACCATCCAATTTACGTTTTAACAAGCTACTCTGGCTGCTGTGTTGAGGGAAGATGCTACAGGGCAAAAGTGAAAGTGGGAGGCCAGTTAGGAGACCACTGCAGTAAGCCTGGTGACAGCTAATGGTGGCCTAGGCCAGGGCGGCTCCAGCGGAAGGGGTAAAGATGGTCAGATTGTGGATATATTTTGAAGGTAGAGATATGGGGTCTACTTACTGTCCTTTGTAGGCAGAAATATTGCTTGTGACCTACTTAACTGTATACAAAACTTTCCTGAGTTCTTTGCTTACTAGTGGAGATAAGTTTGCACAAAAATCCGCTTTCTGATTTGTATACTACAAGCATTACCAGTGGATTGGGCAGTGTCAGGGATAGGTTTAGGGCAAGGTTAGTCAACCAGGACGCCTAAGACTGAGAATTCCTTCAGAGCTAGAGACAAATTAGAGGGTTAGAAAGTATCACAGTGATGCTGTGGTCAAAATAAAAATAATGCTATATCCTTTGAAAACTCAAAAAATTTTCAATGAATACATGTTTTCAAAAGGCACACTATCTATCCATTCATTTATATTCCAGCAGGATCAGATTCCAGGAAGCTAAAATCTAAGCATTAATCTCTTTCTTATTTTGAGATTTAAAAAATATTATACATAAAAGACATTATATATAATATAATATCACAGTGTATTTGTATAGTCTTAGTAGCTATGTTTTTCTGTTTGGTTTCATAGACTTTCGTGTGTACTCTTCTTTGTTTGTTATGTGTACTCTTTTAAATCATGCTTCTATTTAATAAAGAATTAATAAGTAGGGGATTCAAAGATGAAAATACACTTAGTATTTCGCATTAATGAGATTATAATCTTGGGCCTCTGGTCAGCATAATGAGTGAATCTGGCCTTACAGCTCGGGGAGGATGCAGTTGCCTCCTCTGCTACTTCCTCCAGTGACTTTTGGTTCCTGTGCTGGCCCAGGTCAGCTGTATTGCAGAGTTAATTTACTTGTTTATTTTAACAAGTACATATCAGCTGTAGTGTGTGCAAGACACTGTTCTTTTTTTTTCTTTATTATAATAATACTTTTTTTTGAATTTTAGAATTTTATTTCTTTTTTTATACAGCAGGTTCTTATTAGTTATCCATTTCATACATATTAGTGTACATATGTCAATCCCAATCTCCCAATCTTCCACATCTACTAACACCTTGAATCGTCCTAACAATTGAATTAATTCAGTTTAGGGATCACCTCTTAGTCCTGATGCCAAAAACTCAGCCTCTCTGCACCAGTGCAGAACGAACTCTTTGAAACAAGAGTTCTGGGTGATGTAGAAAAGAGCAGCTTTACTGCTTTGCTAGGCAAAGGAGGCCACAGCGGGTTTGTGCCTCTCAAAACTCTGTGTTCCAACCTGGGGAGATTTGGTAAGGAGTTTTTTTTTTATAAATTTATATTTATTTATTTATTGTTGGCTGTGTTGGGTCTTCTTTGCTGTGCATGGGCTTTCTCTAGTTGCGGTGAGCAGGGGCCACTCTTCATTGCAGTGCGCAGGCCTCTCATTGCGGTGGCTTCTCTTGTTGCGAAGCACAGGCTCTAGGCACGTGGGCTCAGTAGTTGTGCCTTGCAGCCTCAGTAGTTGCGGCGCATGGGCTTCGTTGCTCCGCAGCATGTGGGATATTCCCGGACCAGGGCTCGAACCCATGTACCCTGCATTGGCAGGTGGATTCTTAACCACTGGGCCACCAGGGAAGTCCCTGGTAAGGAGTTTTATAGCAAAGCTTCAAGGGCGGAGTTGCTGATAGGGATCAGAGTGTGTGCAGGGCCTGCACTCCTTTAATCTGGCTTCCTGATGAACTTCTCTGGTTCCTTTAATGTGGCCTCAGGTAGTCCTGATGAGTTTCTCGAGGTTATCAAACTGTGACCTTCTCTCTGGGACATCTTCCAGTTGGTGGAGGTTTTAGATCTGCAGAAGAGCTTAAAGATATTGTTATGTCGTGTATCCCTTGAGGTGGAACCAGGATCCTGTTCCAAAGCTGCACTATTGTTTCTTGGTGGCTCCGCCTGTGTCTCTGCATCCCCTCCCTTCCCTGATTAGCAACTGTTGGAATCTGCCCTTTGGATCTCAGGGAAGGTCATGGAGGCTGTAAACTATTCCCTACAAACAAGAAATGGGGGACACGGAAAGACTTCCATGCCCAGGAGCCCCACAGGGTCCTGCTTGATTTCAGTCCCACACAGGTTGTTCCTTTCCATTGGGTGCCACGTCCACCCAGACTATACACCTGCAGGCCCTTGCTGTGGTCCTCACAAACGTCTTGCCTCACTATGCCTTTGTGAAAGGAACAAGCTGTATGAAAACGGGGGCTGACCTTATATGATTGTAATGAGGCAACCTAACTCAGCAAGACTACCTTTGCTGACTGTGCTGGCCACTTGCCACCATCCTGCTGGTCCTTCCTTTCTTTTCTAGTTCACCCTCTGTTTTTATTAATCTCTTGGGTAGAGTGACTCATCTTCATGGCCCCTGTTCCCAAACACGGCTTAGCCTCAACGCCTGTTTCTCCACAGGCCAAGATCTGCAGGGCCAGGGGTTTTCTTTCACACACCCAACCCTTCTTGGAAGACGCTTATGGTTTGAAATGACTTATCTTCCCTTCCCTTCCTGTCCAGGGGATTCTGTGGGGTGAGGAGGGCAAGAGTCCATACTCCTGAAACCTTTGCCCCTAGAATAACTCTACAATTTTTCTGTTTTTACTTTGGCTTCCTTTTTTTTTTTTCCAGATAAGATTCCTCTTGAAGAGAATGTTGCATATTTAAAATATTTTTGAAATCCACATAATTTACCTTTCCAAAGACATGAATTAAGCTTACATTTATAGAGAAGATGTTGTTCTTATTCTAAGTCTTCTGAAAACACGAATCGCTGTGGTAAAATATTCATTTAGACCTGTGCCGGTGACATTTATAAAAAACTTCTGTGGTTCACTAGAGCTTAAGCTGAGTGAATTTTATGCTAAAGGTAAATTTGAAAGAAATGTTCACAGTTGTTTTTATCACCTGTCCTCATTAGTTGCGTCTCCTCATTTTCTAATTAACCACAGTAATTATAGAGAGTTTGCATTCCTG
>NW_006789049.1:620111-628213 GCF_000442215.2 Lipotes vexillifer
TTTCATTCCTGCAATTATGTGAGAGAGAAATGGAGTTATGTCAGTGTCAGATTGTGGCATGTAATTACTGCCTGTGTTAAAGAACGTGTACAGCCCAGAGAAGAGAAGACTTGGAACCATAATACAGTAGAACTTCCTCATTGCTTGGGGGTGGGAGAGTGGGGGAAGGAAGCAGGAGGGGGAAGTGAAATCAGGCCTTGACAAAATTAGAGTCAACCTGTATCACCTTTAACATGACAAGATTCCTCTTTGTACATTTCCCTTAGCATCACTTTTGTCCAGCTCCCAAGTCCCAAGTCCTTCTTTCCCTGTTAATGATTAATTCTCAGAAGACTGAGGCCGTTAATTCACATTTAGGTGTGAATGGCTAGTAGATTATTGACCATGGCTGCTTTTTTTTTTTTTTTTTTCCTTGCGTTATGCGGGCCTCTCACTGTTGTGGCCCCTCCCATTTGCGGAGCACAGGCTCCGGACGCGCAGGCCCAGCGGCCATGGCTCACGGGCCCAGCCGCTCCGCGGCATGTGGGATCTTCCCGAAACGGGGCACGAACCCGCGTCTCCTGCATCGGCAGGCGGACCCTCAAGCACTGCGCCACCAGGGAAGCCCACCATGGCTGCTTTTTAGGTTCAAAGTGTTATGCTGTTGAAGGCCTCCTATGAGTCAGGCCATGTGCAAGACACGAGGAGCCAGAAGATGAAACAGACATAGTAGCTTCTCTCTGGGACATTATAGTCTCACAGGGAACCAGAGATTTAAATAAATATTTGCAAAATAAAATTATGTTTGCCATAGGAGAGGAAGAGGAGAGAGTGGCTAACTCTCCTTGAATTGTGGGTCTCTTTCATTGAGCTATGAGCTCCTTAAGGGCAGGAAGTGTGCCTCATCTATCACTGTATCCCCAACATCTCCTACAAAGCCTGGTGTATAGAAGGTGCTCAGTAAATGATTGGTGATTTGGTGTTTGCAGAGACATGACATTTGGTTGCACACACGTGGCCCTCAGTGTATTGCCGTATGGGCCAGTGCCTTGGGAAATTTCACACGTAGACAGCTTCTAAAATGGCTCCCAATGATCCCCACCTTCTGGTAATCATCCTGTGCAATCAACCCCTTGAGTGTGAGCTGGACTGAGTGATTTGCTTCAAACAGTAGGCTATGGCAAAAATGATGGTATGCCATCTCTGAGAATAGATTATAAAAGACTATGACTCTTTCTCTGGCTTTTCTTGCTTTCTCACCTGATGAAGCCAGCTGCCATGCTGTGAGCTGTGTTATAGAGAGATCACATGGCCACGAACAGAGGGTGGCTCCTGGCCAACAGCCAAGGAGGAATGGAGGTCCTCAGTCCAGCAACCACTAGGAACTAAATCCTGCTGACAACCATATGTGTGAGCTTGGAAGAGGCTCCTTCCCTTGGTGAGCTTGAGAATCAACCAGAGCTGACCTCTTAATTGCAGCCTTGTGAGGGACCTGGGGCCACAGCCACCCAGTTAAGCCCTGCCCGGATCTCTGGCCTGTGGGATGCTAAACTTCGAGATAATAAATGTTGTTTTAAGCCAGTAAGTTTGGGGACCATTAGTTACATAAGGATAGATAATTAACACAACGTAAGACTACCTTCTCTCTAGGTCTTTATTGACAGATCATTTGTTTTGTTTTGTTTTGTTTTGTTTTTGACAGATCATTTAAATCCAAAAGGTTTTCCCATGGAGAGGAATACACAGAATCATTTGTTCTTTGTTTAATGTTCAATTTATTAAACTCATGAATCTAATACCCCAAACTGAAAATGAATTTTTTCTTGGGTCCTTTAAATATTGATTACAGATTTATTAAGCATATCATTTTAAACAGTTTAAACTAACTGTAATTATATATTTAGAATAGCGGATCCTTTTAAACACTTCGAAACCATAATTCACAAACATATAAAACAAAAGCTACAGAACTTATAGTTTCACTCAAATTTAGTCTAAAGCATCAATATCATAGGTTTAATGTCTTTCTTATTTCTCTTCTTGTTTTTCTATATTTGTTTTTAGATACCCTCAGAGTTTCAGCATTTTTAATTTTATTCCTTTCTTTGGGTCATAAAATTCTTAGCAGATCCTGAAGAAAAGATTGCCTTATCAGAACTGCCTAGATTGCAGAACTTTGGTTTATTGACTGACTAATTCTTGATCATACTTGTTTGTTTCTCTCAAGGTGATTCTAACCCAAACTACCTTTCTGTATTAAGCTTTTCTATGAAAGCTTAACTATAAAAATTAACTATAATTTTCTAGAGTTAAATTACACCTGTTAATTCCAGTGTGACCATTTCAGGCCTTATCTTATGCTTAGGGTTTTAATTTTGCAACCTAGTATTTATCTCTAATTTAAAAAAATATATCACTTGGCCATTGTTATATATAACCTATTATCTTGCCATAATCAAGTATTGATTTTTGTCTCTTAGCATTAAAAAGTTACATCTCCCTTATTAGCATTGAGATTTAATCTCCTAGGGGTTGAGAGATTAAGTCTGTGTAGTTAGTGTTCCTCTGTAGGTCATCTGGCAAACACTGTGGAACCCCCTTTCTGGTTGGTTATTTGGGGTGCCCACCCAAACTGAACAGTCCTTCTTGTTCTTGGCATCTACATTTTCTGGGGCTATTTGACTTACACTGTCCAGTGTTTATTCTTAACAGATAAAGCGGACATATGACTGTGCTTTATAAACATACAAGATTCATAGAAGAAATATCAAACCTTCTTAATTATTAAAATCAATAAAAAATAAACATGATCTGTTATAGTCACTACATTCTATTACAGTAATCTTTCGGGCAAGCTTCATAATAACTTTTCTATTTTGAGTCATTTTGAATTCATGGTCTTTCACAAAACTCATCTTGTCCCGTAAACCATGATGATTATGATGGTGATGGTGATGGTAATGATGATGGTGACGGTGCTTTTGATGCTCAAATTGTAACTTCATCCTAAGAGATGCATCTCCTTTTAAATGGGCAAGAGTAAACTATAGTGTTTAAGGATGCACATTTGGGTGATAAAATCAAAAAAACAAAAAACAAGAAAGTTATTATTATAAAAGTGAGGATATGAAGAAGGGGAAGGGGGTGTGATCAGAATGAGGCTCATGGAAGGAGCTTATGGAATAGGTGGCACAGTTCTATTTTTTGACCTGGGCAAACATTTGATTTGTGTGTGTGTGTTATATCTGCTCTATTTGTATAATAGTAATTTTATTTAAAAAGCTGTCACCGTATGTTCACTGGGGGGCCCTTTATGTTGACTCCTTTATCCTTTATACACTGCCCCTAATATTCTTGAAAACTCTCTTGCTTTTTGGCAACAATAGGACGTTGGAGAGATGTTCTGAAATTTTTTTTTCCATCATAAATCATGAAATTAGCTACCTTCCAAAGGATTCTGTTTTCTTTTAATAAGAAATAATTCTAAAGACCAGGAGCTGGGCTCTGGGGATGCACATGGAAATGTGTGGGGAGCAAGAATGCATTGCTCTTGCTACTGGGTCACTGAGAGCTGAAAACATACTTATCAAGGTTATTATTTCACACTGATATTTCCAATTTAACTTATGGTATTGCTATTCCATACTTTTCTTGTATTATATAAGGTTTCATCAACTACAAGCCTTTCTCCTGAATTGACAATCTTTTTGGTCTGATGAAGCTCCTGAATGGAACCAAGACATGCTTTATATCACATTCTGCTCTTTGGTACAATAATTCCCAAACTTCTGTCAGTCACATAATTCCTAAATTTTTTTCTACAAATTTGCTAAGTTTATAATTTTGTACCATTTATATTATTGTTTTCTTAATATTTTTGTTTAATCAACATTAAAGTGACCCCCCTTAAAAGAATGATATTCATATTAGGCAATAATATCTGTGGAAATATAAGGTTTCATTAATGGGCCATATATTTTTTCCAGTATCTATTAAGATGGATGTAAGTGTTGGAATTTGAGGGGACTCAATAAATGTCATCTTTCTCACTCAAGTTTGGCACCACTGAAAGGTAGACAAAAATCAGGAAAAATGAGCTCAAAATATGAGGTTCATTACTAATAAAGGCTGCACTGGGGGTGTTGCTTAGGAGCTGAATGATTATGGGCTTCCTTAGAGGGGACCCCAGGCTTAGACAGACACATCCACTGACAGGCTGGACCTGCAGTGTGGCCCCATTTCCCTCACAGCCAAGGACAGCACAGAAGTTGTCCTCCCTGAAGGAGACAGATTCAAACAGTAAGGAGAGAAAGACTGGGCTACCATACTTAGTTTTTTCTCCAAACTCACCAATAAGGCAGGGATGAGTAAGGGAGCAGAGAGGGGCCAGGGAACATTAAGCTAATGGATATTTCTGTAAATAAAACACAAAGTCAGGGGAAATAACTACTAAAAATACATGTTTGTCCATGTATCGAGTTAAAGCATCTAAGTACAACTTTTGGGAAATGCTGCTATAGTGAACAGTGTTACGATAAAGTGCCTGTGAAGTTCACCTTGTCCAATATTTCTTGGGTACCTTCCCTGCATCTCAATTTATTTGTTACATTTGGAGGAACACATTTAATGTAGGAGAGTCTGTCTGAATCCAAATCAGAGTGAGTCATATTGACAATGTAGCACATATGCCATCTGGGTCATTTTTCAGATACTTGTGTTAAATAAACTATCATTATGAAATCATAATCAAAAGGTTCCAGCCCTTCTTATGCCACTGGGTGTTATTTTACCTTCACTATTCACAAAGCGACTATACTATGGCAAAATCTTCTGAGTTTTCACTCTTTATTTCCTTAATTGAGTCGGGGACACTTATCCCATTCAAATATTTTGATATGGTAGTTTCCTCTGTTCAGGCTCCATAGAATGACAGTGCTTAAAGGAAAAAGTAGAGATACCCTGACTCCCCCCTTGTTTTATAGAGATGAGAAGTGAAGGTCTGAAAAGGCAAAGGACTTGTCCAAAGTCACATCCTACTTAACTGACTTAACCTCAGATTTGGGGTCTTCTAACTCTCAGTTCATTAATTTTTTAATGCTGCCCCTGAGCTGTTAAACATAAAGTCAAAATGAGAAAGCAAGGGGTCTTAGCAGAGAAAAATTATTTCCTATCATTTTCTATCTCTAAAATATATTTTGAATCTCTCCATTCTTTTCCATATTCCATACCATCACCATAGTCCAGTCAACATCACCTCGTACCTGGATCACTGAAGAAACCTCAGAACACGTCTTCCCCATTTTCAACCTCCAATTCAGTTTCTTCCCTTCACATGAGTTGTTCACTGGAATGCTTTATGTTTTATTTTTCACCACTCAGAACTCAAGCCCTAACTTTTTTGATTCCTCATACTGTGATCTCTAATAGAACACAAACTTTCCCCCATATTTAGCTGATTTAAAGATCTGTAAAATGAAAATATAGCTACTAATTTATTGGAAAAAATCCACCTATAAGTGGACCCATGCAGTTCAAACCTGTGTTGTTCAAGGGTCAACTGTATATCTATTTTGTTTATTGATGTTTCCTCAGTGTCTGGAAAACTGCCTGTATGTGATGGCTCCCCAAAAAATATTTATTGAAAGAAATAACAGCAAACACTACCCATTGGATACTTACAGATTTTAAGATAAAGACATGGAACAGAATTTTGGGGATTTTTGGCTCAAAGATACATGGCCTGGTATGTCTAGATTAACAAGGAGATGCATTTTTTAAAAAATTTTATTTATTTATTTATTTTTGGCTGCGTTGGGTCTTCATTGCTGTGCGAGGGCTTTCTCCAGTTGTGGCAAGCAGGGGCTACTCTTCGGTGCGGTGCGCGGGCTTCTCATTGCAGTGGCTTCTCTTGTTGCGGAGCACGGGCTCTCGGCGTGCGGGCTCAGTAGTTGTGGCACGCGGGCTTAGTTGCTCTGCAGCACGTGCGATCTTCCTGGACCAGGGATCGAACCCCTGTCCCCTGCATTGGCAGGCAGATTCTTAACCACTGCGCCACCAGGGAAGTCCAAGAAGTTGCATTTTAGTAAGACAGTACAGCTAACAGATTGCACTAATAGCATGGATTATCAAATGCTTGTACAATAACTTTTAGACTGCAGCAAAATGAACAAAAAGGGTTTCCAAGAATCTGTAAATCAACATAGCATATTAAAGTGTTGTAAAAAACTAAGCAAATCTATATTTTTCAACCTCTCATCCTGTCTAGAAGATGAAACACAATCCTGTTATGAACTGGCTTAGGTAAGTCCTGTTGGTTGAAGTATGGAGACTTTAAGGTTTTCTTTTTATTAGTCATTAGTTAACTACTGAGAATTTTCATCTTAAGCAAACTTTCTTATAAGTATCTGAGTAGGTGTGTTGGGCCTCACCTTCTTTGTCTGTAAACTGTGGATATAACAGTTCCTGGCTATTGTGGTGAGGATGAAATAAGTTAACACATGCAAATTACTCAAAGCAATTACACAAAGAACAGTGCCTGGCTCATATTAAGTGCCCAAGAAATGTTACCTATTATTACGAAAAGCTTGTATTAGTGCTTTAGTTCCTTTATTATTTTATTTGAATAGCAATTTCCTCTATCAGAGAACTTATTTATACATCACCTTATCTGAATTGCATGAAAGATTCAGCACTTAGTGTTTGCAGGGTGCCAGAGATACAAAGAAACGTAAGACCCAGTCCCATCTTGGAGAAATTTGCAATTGAGTTCCAGCAAAGTACTTTATCCTATGGCTTGCTTTTAGAAAATACTACTCCAAGGGAGCTAAATTTGGACTGTCAGCTTTTTACCAATTAGGATTCTCTAGGTTGCAAGTAAGAGAAGCCAGCTCAGACTGGCTTGGACTACAAAGTGGATTTGTTAGCCCATGTATGGGGCAATGAAAACAGTGTGGTGTAATTGGCGAGGGGTTCCATAGTGTTCACTTTTAGGTGGAGATTAAAAAAAAAAAAAAGACTGGGAATTCCCTGGCAGTCCAGTGGTTAGGACTCCACGCTTCCATTGCAGGGGGCATGGGTTCAATCTCTGGTCAGGGAACTAAGATCCCACAAGCTGTGCAGTGCAGCAAAAAAAAAAAAAAGAAAGAAAGAAAGAAAAAAAGGCCTAGATTTTCCTATCTGTTGTTTCCTGTCATCACAGGGATGGCTTCAAACCAAGGCTGTGGCCCCAGTAAACCTCTCTTTATGTCTCACTGGTCCAGACTGGGTCAGATGACCATTCTACTGCCAATCGGTGGTAATGAAGATCTTTCCTAGGCCAGTAAGGCCCACCACTGAAGCTAGGGGTCTAGTGAACACCTGAAGAAAAACAGGGTTCTATCCTGAAGACAGAGGGCAGGATGAATGCAGAGTAAACGACCAACAATTCCCAGCCTACCCTTCGAAGGGGGAGCTGTATCTTACTTTTCTTTATGTTCTAACACGTTCTGTGCCAGCTGCACAGAAGATGCTTAATAAATACTAGCAGAAAGACTGGGTAGTGAATAGACCTAGGAAGAATTATTTATTCACCTTACGTAAGCCTCCTGAGTCCTAGAAATGTTTGTCCCAGGAACTAGCATGACCAGTTCTTTCTTGTTTAATTGTCTTTTCCCTTAGCAATATAACCATGGGTTCCATCTAGTCCCAGTAGTGCTAGAGGGGAGGTCTGGATTGACCCTTCCTTCTGGAGACCCACCGTTGTTTAATTATAAGTTGTGATGTTCCTCATTCATTCCCAGGTCATGGGGCATCTTTTGGCTGGTTGGTATCATACGTCATGGTAGATGAGTCAATCTTCTAAGGTTTGTGCCCAGAGAAATTGCCATTTAAGCTCCCTGTTTATTTCAGCTCTGAGGTTATGGAAGCAGATGTTGATGGACTAATTAGCATCTTAGGAGGACTCAGAATGATCTCCCCATCATTAAACTGTTGTTTAATCGGTTGTCCCAGATAGACACTGAGAGCCTCACTGGAATGTTGCTTCATGCAGAAAAAAAAGCCCGGCCTAGCCTCCAAGTCATCATATGTAATGACAATGGTAACAACTATAGTAAAAAAAAAAAAAAAAAAAAAAAAAAAAAAAC
>NW_006789049.1:628268-642599 GCF_000442215.2 Lipotes vexillifer
AAAAAAAAAAAAAAAAAAAAAAAAGCAAGTCTAATGCCTGGTCACAAGTAAGAATAATGTTAAGTACATGTGACATTGGTAAATGTGTTACATCCCTGGAATTAACCCTTTGACTTGCATGCTCAGCATCTCTTTTATCTCATCTCTAAGACAGCATCCATATTTTAGGGGTAGACTTGGGGTAACCAAGTACACACAACCACTGCATAATATCATCTACAATAGTAATTTAAGCTCTTGGGGAGCTAAAAGCAAAGTCAGGAGCCACTTTATTCTGAGACATCACTACCACATTAATTAGATATGCTCTTACTGGTAAGATCAGCCTTCTTGGTGAGCAAACAGAGGCCATTGCTTGATGGCTTAAGTTAATCTTGATGTGACCGTTCTAGGAAAAGAATATTTTTTTCCAAAGAGGAAAGAATTATTCAAAGTCCTTGCACGAATTGTCTATTCC
This sequence comes from Lipotes vexillifer, assembly GCF_000442215.2. Taxonomy (NCBI): domain Eukaryota; kingdom Metazoa; phylum Chordata; class Mammalia; order Artiodactyla; family Lipotidae; genus Lipotes; species Lipotes vexillifer. The sequence continues at coordinate 628,726 of NW_006789049.1, forward strand.
TAGGGGTACTTTCTCTAATATTTATGTTTACCTCGAATTTTATTTTCTCATGCTTTCATGAGTCACCAATACCTCTTTTGATTGGCTTATTCTTTCTTCACAATTATGAATGCCTTTCATGTAAACGCTCTTTTGTGTACTGCCTTCAAATCATTCCAGTTTTCTTCCAGTGACTTTGTGTCTATTAGTTTACACCTCTGCAGAGAAAAATTTTGGGAGACTGGATTCTACTCCCTTCGGATGAGTTAACCTCTGCAAGCTTCAGTTTATTCATCTGTAAACTGTGGATAGGAATGATAGTGGATGTGGTACTCTACCGGGATGCCCTCTTCAGGACCTATGCTTCCTCCAACCCCCAACCCAAAGCTGTGCTCCTCACTGGGAATTGTCCTGCACTGCAAGGGAATTGCCTCCCCTAGCCCCTCGCCTCAGTGGGACTCACCCAGAACCAGAGCCTCTGCTCCTATAGGGTTGGCTGAGACTCAGTTGGAACCATATTTTGGGGCAGATTATCTCTTTGCCTAATCTTGCATTCTTCACTATCTGTGGTTGTATCTCCCAAAGCACCCCCCAATCCTCCTGTACGTCATTGACTGATGACATTCACATTTCTGCCTGATCTCATCAATCAGATAGTCCTTTGAGAAAAGTAATAACTAACTGAAGGCAAAGTTAAGTTGTCTTAAGTTTATTTGTCCCTAAACTCACTCTTCTTTTGCTCTGGGGCTCTTCATGGTTGCCTCTTTCCCCTCCAACAATTCCAGCCCTCCAGTTCCTTACTGCTCACACCTTCTTGCCCTAGAAAAATAGGTGGGAAGGGAAAAGACTTGGTAAACTTATTCTCATTGAGGCTGAATATATTACCCCTTAGCTTTCTAAGTTACACTTCTTTTGAAATTCTCTCTGTGTGCCTTTTGTTTTATTATTATTGTTCCCTGTATTATGACCACAACTTCCCTTCCGTAATTTCTGGTGTTCAGTCTAGTGTGAGATCAGTCTTTTAAAATTGGTCTTCTCAGACAGGAAATATCTTAGATTCTTTTAAAATTCATGCCATTAATTGCTACCGCTATTACAAAGAAAATTTCCCCTTTTGTACGAACATCATGAGGTAAATTGGCCTTAAAGGATGCAGTTTTACCAAACAAAATGAATAAAATTCTCAGTGGATTTCTAAACAATCAAGGTGGAAAAAGTAAAAAGAGAGAGTTGAAAATATAAATGTGAAAGGCAGCTCAACTTTCAAAGGTATCAAGAGTTGGGTTGATTTGCAGATGGAATAAGGCCTGGCAGGCAATAAGGGGTTCTTTTCTCTTTTCTTTTTTCCTGGCATATGAACTCATAACACGTTAATTTTTCTCCCACGTTGTATTAGGCAGGAGTCTCAGTCAAAAGTGTTAGAAAACTCAACTCAAATTAAGTTAAGCAGAAAAGGCGATTTACTAGAAGGATTCTGGAGAAACTCAGAAAACCCAAGGAGCTGCAGGAAACAGGGCAACTCATGGGATTCAGGGACTAGACCTGGAAATCCGGTTCCACCAGACTCTCTTTTCATCTTTGATCTCTGCTTGTTTGTGTCTGGTGTTGTGGGTTGATACCTTTGTCCTCTAAAAGGTATTGAAGTCCTAATGCCCAGTACCTGTGAATACCTTATTTGGAAAGAGAATTTTAACAGATGAGCAAATTAAGATGATGTGCTAGTTTGTTGGGGTTGCCATAACAAAGTACTACAGACTGGGTGGCTCAGACAATATAAATTTATTTCCTGAGAATTCCCTGGAGGTCCAGGGTTAGGACTCTGTGCTCTCACTGCCGAGGGCCCAGGTTCAATCCCTGGTCAGGGAACTAAGATCCCACAGGCTGCGTGGCATGGCCAAGAAAAAAAAAGAGAAATTTATTTCCTTACAGTTCTGGTGGCTGGAAGTCTAAGATCAAGATGTTGACAGGGTTAAAATTGTCCTCATAAAAAAGCCCTATCTTTTTACCCTGTAACTACCCTTCAAGGACTCTGTTCTAAAAAAGCAATGAAACATGCTGATAAAAATTTACCCACCAGGATTTTCATGATAGCATAGTTCCTACCATGTCCCTCCCCAGCTCAAAGTTTTCAGTAACTTCCCATTTCACACAGAGATAAAGCCAAAATCTTCACCAATGGCCTAGAAGACTCTATGCGACCTACATCCTTATTACTTTTTTGACCTTTTCTCCCAGGACTCTGCTCCAGCCACACTGGCCTCAGTTCTCAAATACACCAGGCAAAGGAGCGCTGTCTCAGGGCCTTTGAACTTGCTACTCCCTCTGCCTGGAATGATCATCCTTCAAGTATGAGCATGACTTGCTCCCTCTCTTCTTCCAAATGTTCTACTTAAATGTCACTTTGTCTGGGAAGTCTTCCCTTCTGCGCTGCCCCCATTTATCATCCTCCTTCTCTACTTTTTCTCCTTAGCACACATACTTGTGTAATACCAGATATTTTACGTATTTGTTTTGCTCTGCATTGGAAATTGAATACCTTCTAGGTTCTCTATAACACGTGGATGGTATGATGACCAGCTGGCTCCTTGCCCTGGAACGTTTCTTCTCTGCCTGATTAAAATTCTTGAACTTCCTTTGTGTTGAGCTGCACGCCTCAGGCCTGCAAGCCCTTTACTTGCCCAGCCTTAAGACCGAAGAAAGAGCCCAGAGTCAGGGACAGAGACGTCACCAGTTTAATGGATGGGAGAGCTTACACATCTAAAGCAAGGTCCTGGAGCTACACCCCACTGTCACCCCACCATCTGTAGGTGGAGGACAGGGCATGGCAGAAGTCTTTGGCTGGGGAGGAATGTGTATGCGTTACCAGTTGCAGAGGGAAGTGAAGTCAGGTTACCAGGGAAACCAGCAGAGGGGCACGCCCCTTTGATAAATTATCATAGTGGAGATAGTTCTGATCTAAAGATTAGAACAGTCGCTAGTTGGGGCTAGGGGCAAGTATGTAGGCATTTACCAATTAGGCTCTATGATTTAGAGGGAAGGTCAGTCATGTGAGTAGGTGTAGTTAAAGCAGGGCAAGAGAACCGCTATTCTGAGTGACCTGACCATACGCTCTGTCTGCTCAGTGTCATCCTTAGTTGGGGGAAGAGAAGTCTGGTTCAATGATGCCATGGGTCTAACTTACCCTGACATTGTGAACTTGTTCTGAGATTTTACCTTGTTTTCCCTGCAGATTTCTGCTTTGTGCCCTTGTATCCATGTTGCCTGCCCTGAGTCTCTAGTCCATATCTGAAGTCGCAGGGAGCTAGAAGGGAATTTAGAGATAAAATTGGCCCATGTGGTCATTTTGTTGATGGTGAAACTGAGGTGCAGGGGTGGGAAGGAACTCGCTCAAGGTCATATTCTCTGTTAAGTACATTCATGAATTTATTCAATATATACCATGTGCTAGGCACTTGTAGAATAATAGAAAAAATATATATTGGTCTCTGCCCCCCTCCCCCCTACACTACCCTCTCCCACCTCTTAAACTCCTCCTGGCACAGAGCTCCTAAAACCCTTGTCATATCCTAAGTGATAAAAGCACTAGGAGCATATTTTGTTCTAATATTTGGTCTTTGTTCCTGACACCAAGCTCCTAAATCCCCTGGAAATTTCTGGGTGATAGGAGTGTCTTTTGTTCTAATGAGGCAAATCTGGCTAGGTTGCTGGATGGGGGCTGATCACCAGAAAGACCAAACCAGGATTAGAAACTTGGAATTTTCAGCTGCATCCCCCATGCTCCAGAGACGGGAAATGGGCTCGAAGTGGAGCTAATGATTGATCCTGCCTATGTGTGATGAAGCCTTCATAAAAATCCCCAAAGTATGGGGCTTGGAGAGCTTCCAGGTTGCTGAACACATGGAGGTGCTGGGGGAGTGGGATGGCCGGAGAGGGCATGGAAGCTTGATGCCCCTTCCCACCTAGTCCTATGCAACTCTTCCATCTGGATGTTCATGTCTAACCTTTGTCATATCCTTTTATAATAAACCGGTAAAGAGTAAGTAAACTGTTTCCCTGAGTTCTGTGAGCTGCTCTAGCAAATTAATTGAACCGTGGGAACCTCTGATTTATAGTCCATCAGGTAATCACCTTGACCTGGGCTTGACATCTGGAGGGAGGGGCAGTCTTATGGGAGCGAGCCCTTAACCTGTGGGGTCTGAAGCTATCTCCAGATAGATCGTGTCAGAATTGTGTTAAATTGGAGGACACCCAGTGTGACACCCAGGTGTCACAGAATTGCCTGATGTGAGGGAAACCCCTACGCATCTAGTGTCAGAAGTGTGAGTGTGGTAGTTATGTGAGAATAAAAGAAACACGAGAGGCAGACTGAGGTTTTTCCTATTCAGCACTGAATAGGGAAGAGTGAATAAGACACAGTTCTTTCCAGTCTGGACAACCTCACAGTTCAATGGAGAATTCACATAAACAGACAATTACAAGACTGGGTAAAAAAGATCAGTGAGAGAGAGACGGTCAGCATGAAGAGCGTGAGAACGGCACAGAGGTGAGAGGGCAAGGAGAGAAGTTCAGGGCTGAAGCTCTCCATCCACTTAAATCTCACAGTATTTATAAAGGGCCAATCATCCATTCTTTCCATCCAAATGTATTGGATGTTCTTCTACTGGGCCTTGCCTTGAAGATACAAAGATGAGTCTGGTATCTTAAAGGCCAAATAAGGTCATGAACTTGTGAGGTTGGCCAGCAAATTTCCAAACTCGAGTCCCTGACTGGTTAAGCCACTCAATTTCAAAGCAAAGGAAATTTGTTTCACAGCCCCTTTCTCTTCCTTGGGACACAGCGAGTAAGTTGTGCAAACTGGCTGTGATTCTGAGCCACAAGACTGCTTGGAGGTCAAGCCTGGCTCCGCTTTTCACCTTCAGAGTGCTCTGATGTCCTTGGAAAGGGCAGGTAGTGTTTGTTCTTACACAAGGCAGTTGGCCAGCCAGCCCAAGTAGAGCCAACAGGTGCTGGGTCCCTTAATCTTTTAGGACACAACCTTGGCCTTTTGTGGCTGGTTAATCAGGAGTGGGTGAGCAGCTGTCCAAGGATACATTCTGGAAGAAATCGGTGGTCCGGGTGGAGTGTGGGCACAGGGTCCAGTCTGGTAGGAGCTTCTCTTTCACACCCAGTATCCAGCTGCTGTCTGGTTGCAGAGGCAGATTAGAGACACCATCAACTCCACAAGTAAATTATCTCTCCTTTGTATGCCTGTGTAATTCCCCAGGGACATTGGTGTTTGTTCTTTTCCTGTAAGGATGGGTTGGTGATATAGTAGAGTTGCTTTATACATACATTCAACATGTAATGGCTTTGGTGCCTAACTCTCCACCCCACTTCTCATTCAGTATTTCAAGGTAATGCAGCCCATAGGTTTAGTAAGGTGGGGATTAAGAATTAACTAGTGGGTTTAGCAATTTGGTCCTTGGTGACCTTGACAGCAGGAAGTTCTGTCAGGGGAGTGCCAGGGGCCTGAACTGGCTGGAATGGGTTCAAGAGATTATAGGAAAAAAATGGAGCAGAGAGTTGAAATAGAGCTGGAAGAAGATATGGGGTTAAGAGTAGACTTTTTTTTTTTTAAGATGGAAGAAATCACAGTGTACTTGTATGCCGGTTGTAATGATCCAGTAGAGGCAAAACTGATGATTCAAAAAAGAGGGAGTGGATATGGCTTGAGATGTCCTTGAACCAGAAAGAGGACAAAGAACTTTTAGGGATGTGGTAGAGCTGTGTAGGGGAGGAAAAAGTTTTCCTTGATCCTCTAGGGTCCCCGGCTGGATGTGAAAATTAAACTGACAAAGACAGATTAACAGGAGAAAAGCATACACATTTACTTACTGTAAGTTTTATAAGTGACATGGGAGCCTTCATCAGGAAATGAAGACCTGAAGAAATGGTTAAACCTAAGTGTTTTTATTCTAGGTTTGATGAAGAGTGGGCAGTTGTGGAGAAATATGATAGGACAAAGGGTACGAGGTAAGTGTAGTAAACTGGGGGAAACTTGGCAAGGCCTGTTTGTTCGGATTCTTCCTGGTGACCCTTCATCCTGGAGATAAAGATGCTTCTTTCCTCTGGGTATAGAGGGGCACCTGTTAGAAGAGGGTCTTATGACCTGCTTCAGGGGAGAAGGGTGGGGGACAGCCAGAGAGATCTTTCTGCTTCTGCTGTTTTCTCAGACTCCTTCAGCTTAAAATATCCTATATGCTAAGGTGCATGTTTTGGGATACTGTGTTCTAAACCTCATCAGCTGGTTGTTAAACAGAACTGTAATTAAATATTAACTTATATAAATTTACTATTAAATAAACAATATTTTAAAAGGCAATAGATATTCAAAAAGCTTCCCTTCCTAACTTCATTACAACCTTTACCATGGTCTGTGTTCTTGCAGTTATGTCTATCGTGAGTGGGTGGTAGAAATGACACCATGCTGGTCATTTCAAATTGGTCGTGGTGGGAGTATTTACACCACAAAAATTGCAGCCATTAGACATCAGGGCCTTGTTTTGGTTTGCTTTTTAAAGGAGAGCTGTTTGTTAACCAGCTGCAGCCCATGCCTGGATTTGGTGGACAAATGGAGAGATTGGCCCTCAACTAAGTGGCAACAGTTTGTCCACAAGAACAGGAGAGAAGGCAGGGCATTTGGACAGGTGGGTTATATAGGTGTGGTAGAGAGATGTTTCCTATTTACTAAGGGAAAAAGGAAGCAAGGTAATCACCTGAGAATAAGGCTGGGGAGGGAGGTGTTGGAGGTTTGAAGAGAGAGGAGCCTGGGACAGTAAGTGGGTTAGAGAAATGCAGTGTTTTTGTCTAAGCACCATTAAAAAGGCCCCTTGAGGTTGGTGGTTATGAATCTAAACAGATGCCTGGGTGTTCGTTTTTCTCCAGGCCCTTTCAGTGGCTTGGGTGAGGCAGTGAGTAAGTGGAGAGCTGGATTTATCCAAGGCTAGGGTTTTGCCAGTCCAGTATGACTATGTGTAAGCGAGATTATAAAATTATAAATGAAAAAGCCACCACCTCAAAGACCTCCCTTATTTATCCGAGCTAAAATCATGCCGCCTGTAACTTTGACCTATTATCCTGCTTCTTTTTCTATTTTGTTTATTGGGTGTTACATCATCTGACAGCAGGGACTGTGCTTTCCTTACTGCGGAATCCAGTGCCTACCACAGTGCTTGGCACATAGTAGGTGCTCAGGAAGTAACATGTTCGATAAATTATCGGATTAATGGATTCACTTGCTTGCTTCATGGTGTTTAACCTTTCACGAGCGTAGGATTTCCTTACGGAGTCAGATGCAGATACGGGCAATTTTTAAGTACTTGAGATGCAACCTAAAGCCTCAGAGGCAGCTGCCCGGGTAGTGTGAGTAATGCAGTTGTTGGTCTTTGTCACACAGGACTCGGCAACACGAGGGGGGTTATATTACAATCCCTAAACTTGGAGGGAAGGTAGTTTATGTATTTATTATTACTGTTTTTTAGTGCTGCCAATAGCGGCTTAAGGCTCCAGGAGAGGTGATGACAAAAGCCCCGGTGGCAAGGTCCAAGCCTCCAAGGAACTGTGCCGCGGCTCCCGGGCGGATTCTTGGGTCCATAGGCGTGGTCGGGGGCGTGGCGTGGCCAGGACGAGGCGTGACCGGCGCGGGAAGGGCGGGGCCGGGGCCAGGCCGCTCCAGGCGCCTCCAGCCGACACCGCCAGGGGTCCCGGCACCTCCCGCGCCCGCCGCCCGACGGGACGCTGGCGGAAGGGGGCGGGGGCGTGACCGACTGTCTGGTTCTCTGGACAATAAAGTTTAGAAAGTTTGAAGAAGGAGGAGAAAAATCCTCCCACGCCCCTTCGGCTACCCTGGCGCGGACGCCTGCGGCCCGGCACATACAGAGCTCCAGCAGTAGTGTGCTCGCGGAGGCGTGGCAGGCGCGCCGGAATGGGGGTCACCGTGGACGTGCACGAGGTGTTCAAGTACCCCTTCGAGCAGGTGGTCGCCAGCTTCCTCCGAAAGGTATTCGCCCTGCTCCGTCTCGGCCGGGGCTCGCATTCTCCCGCGCTGCCCCGGTGGCCCAGCGGTCTGCGCTCCGGGCAGCGGGCGCCCGCAGCTCCCCTCACCTCCACTCTGCACCTCTCTGCCCGCTCGGAGGTCCACACCCACGGTCGGTCTCCCCTTGCAACTGCGGGTTTCGCCTCTGGGATGTGCTGGGCGAGGGCGGGGTTGGATTTCCTTGAGAGCTCCCCCACCAGGATGAGGGAAAGTCTCCGTGCGCGGCAACACGTTCACACCCTGCCCCAGCTGGAGGGAGAGTCGCGGGGAACCCAAGTTCTGGAGCCCCGGTGAGGCTGCACAGGGCTTCTCGATCTCTCTAGTACATCATTGACTCCTTCAAAGCTAGTGGAGGCTGTTGAAGCCGTCATCTACCATCTCACCACTTTCTCTTTTATTAACAGCTTGGGACTTTGGGCAGTCCCCATGCCTTAGTTTTGTAATATGTAAAATGGGAAAAATAATAGTACCAACTCAGGAGTTATGAGGATTCAAGTGAAATAATTCCCATAAAGTCCGTAAAGTGCTTATCACAGTGACTGATGCTTGCTAAGTTCTTTAAAATATATTATTGTTATTTGTGCTACGATAACTGTACACTCTAACCTCAATATTCAGTGGCCCTCTTTATCTCAAGGGCTGCTCCTGGGACTGTGGCTCGTAACAGTAGAATGGGAAATTTCTTTCTAGTCTGGTTCTGCCTTTAGTTAGTTCACTTGATGACCTTGGTCAAGGGTCATTTTCTCTCTAGGCTTCAGTTTCTGCATCTAAGATGTGTCCACTTAAAAAAATGCACAACCTAAAAGTTGAGAATTATGTTTTATTGGGCAGATTTGCTGAGGACTTAAGCCTGGATACAGCCTCTGAGATAGCTCCTTGGGGCTGGTCTGAGGAGGTAAGGGAGGGGCCAGGATATATAGGAGTTCAAACAATAAAAAGGATAGTTGACCATCCAAAGATTACTGCTAATTAAAGAAAACGGGACATCTCAAGTTAATGAAATTAGTGTTTTTCTGTGTATGGAACAATGCAAGAGTCTGGGCTCATTGAAATTCCTTTGATAAGTGCCTTAACTATCTAGGACCTGTATCCTGTTTTTCTCTGTCCAGAATCTCCTCAGGGTGCACCGCTGGGGAGGGCTGCAGAGGCTGAAGGACTTATGGCCACAACATCATTTGTTCACTGAAATGGCAGGTGACATTTTTTGTCCACAGTTGAGTGTTGTATCAGATCTTCTTTCAGCTTTCACGATCTTTTTTTTTTTTAAATCTTTAACTTGAGATGTCTGTTTGTGTGGTTAGCAGTAACCTTTTTTTTTTTTTTTTTAAAGATGTTGGGGGTAGGAGTTTATTAGTTTATTTTATTTTTATTTTTGCTGTGTTGGGTCTTCATTTCTGTGCGAGGGCTTCCTCTAGTTGTGGCAGGCGGGGGCCACTCTTCATCGCGGTGCGCGGGCCTCTCACTATCGTGGCCTCTCTTGTTGCGGAGCACAGGCTCCAGACGCGCAGGCTCAGTAGTTGTGGCTCACGGGCCTAGTTGCTCCGCGGCATGTGGGATCCTCCCAGACCAGGGCTCGAACCCGTGTCCCCTGCATTAGCAGGCAGATTCTCAACCACTGCACCACCAGGGAAGCCCCAGCTTTCACGATCTTGAGGAAGATTTGCAAGAATTGTAATTTGCTTTGGACAGCTGCCACTGGCAGTGCTCCCGGTGTGCCACCTGGAAGCCTGGAGATGGATTTTTTTAAGTGATAAGACCTGACCTCCATTAGAGGATGCACTTGGGGGCCCAGGTCACGAAGGAGTGAGTAGGACCCTGGTTAACATGATGTTGCCATGGAGGCCTTTTTTGGGGGGGAATGTCAGCTGGTTAATATTGTTAATTATCTCCTGTATGTAGTACCTGATACCTACTAGGTGCTCAGTACAAATCTGATGAATGATGAATGAATAAATGAATGAATAAATGAATTACAGATGTGCTGTAGACTTTGCCTTAGGCTAGGCTTCTGGGCCCTAAAGAGAAAAAGCCAACACCCCATTTTTGTTTTAGGGCTGGCACTTTGGAGTGTGGATTCTCCAGTGTCACTGCCCCTTTGGAAAGCCTTTCTGGATTGTCCTCATCAAGAGGCAATCTCTGCCTTGTCAGAGCTGGAGGGACACTTTGGGCCTCAGTGACCGTCTTCTGCAGTGTTGGGTAGTTACTACTGCATGTGTCTTTTCCCTCATTAGACTCCAACCTTCCTCGGGGTAGGTCTCACTCCTGAAGAAGCATGTAGCACAGTGCCAAGCTCTCATTTAGAGAGTACTTGGCGTGTGTCAGGCTTCTGGGCTAAATGCTTTTCTTTCATTCAGCAGGTGTTTAGAGACACTTTGTGTGCCAGGCTCTGCGCTGGGTGTAGGGCACCACAGACAGACTCTCTTCTCGTGGAGCTGATGGTCTCTGGTGGGTGAGACTGACATTAACAAATGATTAACAAGTGAACAGGTAACTCCAGCTGATGATGTGTATTTACACAGGGAAAGTTCACAGTGTTGTGAAGTCCCGGAGGGTGGCATTAGGGAAGACTTCTTCGAGAAAGTGACATTTGTGAAGCGATGGCTGAAAGAGGAGACGAGTTTCCTAGGCCAGCGGGGCCGGGGAGGAAGTGCTGTCATACGTTATCGTTTTTACTCCTCCCAGCAGCTTCAGGAAGTAGTCATGATTGACTTCCATTCCATGGTCTGGAGAAACTGTGGTTCAGATTCCAGGTTCCCACAGCTAGCAAGTGGGAGAGCCAGGATTTCAACACATCTGACTCCAGGCTCACACCCCCTAATCACCAGGCTGTGCTGCCTTGCACATAATAGACACTCAGATAATCACGGAGGGAATACAGTGCTGTAGACTCTACTTTGTGTGCTCTTTATCCGGTCTCAGTTTCCTTTTGCCTGCAGTCTTCTCTCAGAGTTTATTCATCTCCGACCGGTTGTGCCTGGTCTAAGGGTATAGCTTTGAAGGTGCGAGGGTGAGAAAATACATTGTTTTGGTTATCTGCTGTGTAACAGATCACCCTAGTGATTTAGTGGCCTAAACCAATGGTAAGCTTTTGATGGAAAGCTTTTAATTCTCACATTTCTACGAGTTGACTGGGCTCAGGTGGGCAGTTTTTAGGTGCCATGTGTTATAGCTGAGGTCGCTTCTCTAGCTGGGTTCAGTTAGGATCTGGAAGAGGTTTTTTTTTCTTTCTGCCGTACGCGGGCCTCTCACCGCTGTGGCCTCTCCCGTTGCGGAGCACAGGCTCCGGACGCGCAGGCTCAGCAGCCATGGCTCACGGGCCCAGCTGCTCCGCGGCATGTGGGATCTTCCCGGAACGGGGCACGAACCCGTGTCCCCTGCATCGGCAGGCGGACTCTCAACCACTGTGCCACCAGGGAAGCCCTGGAAGAGTTCTTGTACAATACTTAGCAAAGTGCCTGGCACATAGTAAGTAAAAACTGAGGAGGACATTTTGGAAGGTAAGGCTAGGGAAAGTGGAGAACATTTGCAGAAAAGGTGTAGGGGTGGGACAGTGTTATCTCTATGGACATTACACTTGCATTCTTTCTATTCGCAAGGCAGTCCTTCAGAGATCCCTGGATGGGGCTATGTGACTGTCTCTAGGATGTCAGTAAGTTCAGTTGCTCTGAGAATTTTCACCTTATTTTACATTATTCATTCTTCTTTCTTTTCTTTTCTCTTTCTCTTTTTTTTTTTTGGCTGCGCGGCCCACGGGATCTTAGTTCCCTGACCAGGGATCAAACCTGTGCCCCCTGCAGTAGAAGCGAGGAGTCTTAACCATTGGACCACCAGGGAGGTCCCCATCTTACATTATTTAAAGCCATGAACTGGAAGTCAGTAGACCTGGATTCTAATCATTGTGCTTCCTTCATTAAAAGCAGTTTTGAGGTGGCCTTGGGAAACAGTTTTCACCAGCCTATACTGTGCCCTTGAGCAAATTAGAAAGGGGCATCATCTAGGTGGTCATAAGCTCACAGTAAATGGGGCTAGTGGGAGGTGTATGGGGCTACTTATGCAAGTTAGAAAAACGTACTCCTTCTTCTAGGTGCCCAATGGCCTGCTTGACTGGAAAACCTTGTGCAGTGAGCAACATGCACAACCTTATGAGACAACCCTACTGTCTTAATTTCTTATCTGTGAAATGATATGCTATGTACCCCACCAATCTCCCAGGATTGTTGTGAGGATCAGATGTGTAACAGTTTGACAAGCATATGTTTCTTTTAAAGCATAAGGTAGTAAGAATGATCCTTTTGGCAAAATGCACTTTTATTTTTCTTTTAGTCTTTTTGTATTTTTTTTTTTTTTATTCAAAGGAAAGCACTTGGCAGAAGGGGCAATCATAGGATCTCTGGGAAGCATTTAATCTGATTTTGCACAATGGTATGTTTGAAGGTGCTACAGCACTGAGGAAGTTCTATTTTAAATAGAGCCTACTGATCTCTGGCTTTTGGTATGTTAGGGCTTGCCTTCCAAGTTACAATATCCTGCTATTTTTAAAACCTGAGAAATGTTTGCTCTTACACCTGCCTGTTGGGTACTACAGGCAAAATATTAGCTACATGCTTTCAAAGCTAAGTGCCACCTTGAAAACAAACACCACAATACTCTTTGTTCGTGGAGTGCAGTGTTTCTCACTGAACTCTTCATGGAGGAGTGCTGTGAAAACCAAAATGGTTTATTCATAAGATGCTAAACTGTACTTTCCATGAACTACAGTGTCAGTGCTCTTGACGGTGTGTTTTGGTTTCTTTCTTTGAATAACTCTTAGCTTTCTAGTTCTCATCGTTTATAGCTGTTTTCTTCCTTTTACTTAAAACCATCTGCAAAGAGAACACACTGTTGCATAGATGGATATAGCAGCTGATAGGCTTACTCATCTCTGGAAGCTAACATGGGTCTGTTTAATGGGCTTGTCTTGCATGAGCTGGATTCCTAGATTTTCTAAAAATTTCTTCCTAAAAGACTTCCTAAATTTTGTCTACCTGAAATTTAAAGTCATAAAAAAGGCCATTACGTGGCCTGGATTTTTCTTGTTTATTCTTAAATGAGGCCAGAGAAGCTACAGTTTTTCTTAGCATAGAGTTGTTCAGGTTGATTTTCTTGTTACGCTGTAGGTAAACGAGTCACCGTGAATAGAGTGTAAGCTTCATGGGTGGAGATTTTATCATCTGTTCCTGATGTATCTCAAGTATCCAAATAGATCCTGGAACATAGTAGGTACTCAGCAAATCCTTATTGAATGAATGAGTGAAATTCTCTCTTCAGGATTTAGCCCTATGTAATTTCAGACCAAAGCCGGTGTGGATTCAGTAACATGTCCTTACTTTGGGTACTGTAATCAAACGGACAGATTAAAATAATTTCTTTGCTTCAACACAGTGGCCTCGGATTTTATTTATTCTAGCCAGGAGCTTGATGTTGTGAACAAAATGGTTTGAATGTTTACCCTTAAACTCAGAAAGAGGATTTATGAATGGCTATTTCCATTTAGAGTAGAAAGTTGATTGGGTAATTAATAATGTTTCCATTTCTGATCCTATTTTTTCTTCCTTGCATATCTGACACATGTGTAGAACATCTCTTCCTACAGAGCTCCTGAAATAGTGGGAGTGGACCCGTATTTCCAAAATAAGTGATTTGAAAATGATAGGCCTGGGTTAGCATAATGGTTATTTATCTTTTTGTGCACACTATAATAGTCTTTCTTCACTCTTATCTTCCTATCCTCAATTCTACTGGAAAATTAGGCGCAATGGGAAGAAGGTGCAGACAGGAAGAG
>NW_006789049.1:642609-647192 GCF_000442215.2 Lipotes vexillifer
TGACATCAGCCAGGTGTCGGGGTGCTTCTAGCTGTGTGAGTTTGGGCAAGTCAGTTCATTTTTCTATGCCTCAGTTTTATCATCTGCATAATATTAATAATAATAATATCTTCTGGAGTTGTTGGGAGAAAGTAAGTTGGATAGTGCACACAGTTGCATACAATATACATAGTTTAATGTCACCACACAGTAGGTGCTTTAGTACTTGTTTAAAACAAGTACTTTTAAAGTACTTGTTAAAAATCGTTATAGTAATACTAACAGAAATAATTTATGACATGTAAATCCATGAACTTGAAAATAAAAAGCTGAGAGAAGCAGTCTGCAGAAATCTTTTTAACTTGGAGTAATTAAAGGGAGAGTAAGCATGAATAAAGGTGCATATTTGAATTATGACTTTTTTTTTTTTTTTTTTTGCGGTACGCCGGCCTCTCACTGTTGTGGCCTCTCCCGTTGCGGAGCACGGGCTCTGGACGCACAGGCTCAGCGGCCATGGCTCACGGGCCCTGCCGCTCCGCGGCATGTGGCATCTTCCCGGACCAGGGCACTAACCTGTGTCCCCTGCATTGGCAGGCGGACTCTCAACCACTGCGCCACCAGGGAAGCCCCGAATTATGACTTATTTTTAAAATGTCATTCAAATAATATTAAAGCATACTTAGTAAGTTATCTAGTAGAGGTTGTGGCTTAATCAGTGCCTGAAAGATAGGAAAATTTTAACTATCAAAGTATAGTAGTTAAACATTCATTATATGTCTCCTAATAGAAATCCACAATAGGTCTGTGTTTCATTTGGCCCCTGGGAGATGAAAAGCTAAATAAAACATAGCCCTGGCCTCAAGGAGCTCACTGTCAAAGGGGACAAAGGGAAATAAATTAATTTTTGTGATAAGTGCCTTCTCAGGGGCATATCACAGACATACAATGTGGTGCAAGATTCATGTTTTAATTATAAATCTGTAAGAGCTTTTAGAGTACTTAGAGTTTGTTGCCTTTTTAAAAAGTAAGTATTCTCTCTATTCTCTTCTCCAGTGTGGCGCTTTCCCTGATGCTAGTGGGCAGGGATGTGTCAAGGAGTCCTTGTCGTATCTTCTACAAATTCTGCAGTGGTAAAACATGAGCTTGTGAGGTTTTACTAGTCTAGGAAAATAAGAAATATCTTCTAGTGATTTTTGAGTAATCATTTAAATATATCTGGATTGCAAATGGACACTAATAGTATACTTAATACGACACCACAGTAAGTTACAAGATAAAGACTGAAGTCTTGAAAGTAAGTTTTCAAAAATATTGAGTCATTTTTTAGTAGCAAAACCAGTAAGGTGCCAGGTGTTACACTTTACATAAAATTATTTCCTTGAATTCCTGTAACAACTCTTTGAGGTAGATTTTTGTTTTTGTTTTTGTTTTTCTAATTTTACAGATGAGAAGACTGTGACTGACTGAGATAATTTGCCAGAGACTCCCATAGGTGGGCTTCAACTGAGGTCTCTTAGATTCTAAAACTCATTCTGTTTCCCGGACTGTCTTTATTTTACTTTCGTTTATTTCTTAACTTTTCATTTGGAAATAATGTGACTCACGAAATGTTGCAAAAACAGACAGAAAATTCGTGTCCTTAACTTCCTCAAACCACTATATAATTTTTAAAATCAGGGAATTAACACTGATACCATGTTAACTGTCCTATAAACATTATTCAAATTTTGGCACTTGTTTACTAATACGATTTTTTTTCAGTCTAGGATTCAATCCAGGATCCCTCATTCCATTTAGTTGTTGTATCTTAGTCTCCTCTTCAGTTCCTTAGTGCTTTCTGGACCATGGTGCTTTCCAAGAGTACTGATTAGTTACTTTGTAGACTTTGTAACTTTAAATGCATTGGGTTTGTGTATGCATTTTTTTAAAAAAAGGGATCTTTATTGGAATATAATTGTTTTACAATACTGTGTTAGTTTCTGTTGCACACCAAAGTGAATCAGCCATACACATACATATGTCCCCAAATGCCCTCCTTCTTGAGCCTCCCTCCCATCCTCCCTGTCCCACCCCTCTAGGTCATCGCAAAGCACCGAGCTGATCTCCCTGAGCTGTGCTGCTGCTTCCCACTAGCCATTTTACATTCAGTAGTGTACATATGTCCATGCTACTCTCACTTTACCCCAGCTTCCCCCTTCCTGCCCCTGTGTCCTCAAGACCATTCTCTATGTCTACGTCTTTATTCCTGCCCTGCCACTGTGCTCATCAGTATCATTTGTTTATTTATTTTTTTAAGATTCCATATATATGTGTTAGCATACAGTATTTGTTTTTCTCTTTCTGACTTACTTCACTCTGTATGACAGACTCTAGGTCCATCCATCTCACTACAAATAACTCAGTTTCCTTTCTTATTATGGCTGGGTAATATTCCATTGTATATATGTGCCACATCTTTATCCGTTCATCTGTCGATGGACATTTAGGTTGGTTCCATGTCTTGGCTACTGTAAATAGTGATGCATTTAATGTTTAGGGAAGAGGATTTTCCTTGGTGTCACAATTGTATGAATGATTCTTTTTAATAAACTTCATTATGTCATTGCCAATTATTGGGACATTTTGGTATGAATGAGCGTGAAGTGACGTTGGTTGGCCTTTGTTTAGAACCATAACTTGTCCCACCAGAAGGGCCTTTGGGGATCATCTGGTGGTCTACCACCCGGGCTTCACAGATGGCAGCATCACAGTCTGCACATCTTTCCTCCTTGTCCTTTGTTTCTTCTACTTCATCCTCCTACTGCGAAGGCCAACGAACAGCCATTCAGAATGTCTGTTGACTTAAATGTGTTTAGTCTTTGACCTTTTGACTAATCATTTGGTCTTGGTATAAAGTCACCTTTGCTTTTCTTTTAAGATAGACAATAGTATGTAGCTCATAAAGGGAATTTGGCACAGCTCGCAGTGATTTCTTTGTGTAGTTAAACGCCATATCTCTTTTCAACAGCTCCATCCCTTTGTGTGTACATGTTTGGCAACAGCCTGGGTAGCAGAGATTCCCTTAATGCTTATAAAACTGATATGCTAATATACCAGACTTACTTTAGGTCTCCTTGGCCTTCTTTGAACGACTAATACAGATATATCAGCTTAACTGCTTCCTCGTGCTCTCTTGGATAATGCCAGTTGGAAGTTGGTAAACAATGGCTTCTTTGGAGGTCATTGACTTTTTTGGTGGGAGTATTATAAAAGGCGGGCATCGACTTCTGAGCTCTTTGGAAAGTTGTTTCTTTCTTTCTTTTTTTTTTTTTTTTTTGCGGTACGCGGGCCTCTCATTGTTTTGGCCTCTCCCGTTGCGGAGCACAGGCTCCGGACGCGCAGGCTCAGCGGCCATGGCTCATGGGCCTAGCCGCTCTGCGGCATGTGGGATCTTCCCGGACCGGGGCACGAACCCGCGTCCCCTGCATCGGCAGGTGGACTCTCAACCACTGCGCCACCAGGGAAGCCCCTTTCTTTTTTAAAAAAAATTAATTATTTATTTATTTGGCTGCACAAGGTCGTAGTTGCGGCATGCATGTGGGATCTAGTTCCCTGACCAGGGATCGAACCCTGGCCCCCTGCATAGGGAGTTTGGAGTCTTAACCACTGGAACCACCGAAGTCCTAGAAAGTTGATATGTTAATAACTTCTTACTCTCTTAAGAGTCGGCTTTATGAAAGCTTATTATATTTTCCCCCTGTAAATAAGAAACGTAAATACACCCTATCTTCATAGATCTACTCCCAGAAATATACTGAATGTTATTCCTGTAGTTAGATGGACTCTATTTCTTGACCTCTCACTCTTCATAGCTATGTATTTGTTTTAATGTGTATTTTGTTTTTTACCCATTATTTTGAAATTTTTGGCCTCTTGCCTTTTAATATGTAAAACGCATGAAAGCAAGGTATATGACAGTATAGGAGAATCTACGTTTTACCCTTGTTAGACTGTTACATACATATAATATAAGCAGTGATATTTGCAACACATTTATATCTTGGGGAAAGGGAAGGGATTAGTTTATACATTCTGTGAAGAAGGTAAAAATTGTAAGTAAATTCAGAATGAGCTCAAATATACCTTGAAAAATCCCTTGTGTCACCCGGAAAGTATGGCAAATGTGCAGAGCCCTGTGCAGTAATTATTAGCCACTGCAGTTTGTGGTCCACTGATTGAGGTCCAAGGATGGCAAGGGTTTTTGGTAGATATTTGGGTCATCAGTCCACTTTGCTTCCATGAAAGTAACTAGTGTGGAGCGGGGACCGGAAGATCCCAGGGTTGCCCTGCTCGTGTGCAGGTCTTATGCCATTATGTTTTTAACATGGAGACTCCTTATCTTAACACTTGTTAAGAGATTTACTCATTTTGAGGAGGACAAAATGAGATAATATGTATGGTGACCTCTAACACGGGCACTCTGCACGGGCAAAGTAGATGTGCGATTAAGTCTTTGATGGGCTTGATCCTGATCTAGCTTAACCCTTTCCACTGTCACACTGTGTTTGTACAGGTGTCCAGAAAAACCTGGTCACCTGCTTCCTGTCTTCCCAGTTGGCATTCCT
>NW_006789049.1:647209-672059 GCF_000442215.2 Lipotes vexillifer
GCATTCCTGGTGGTGACCCTCTCTGAGCAGCCTTCCCTCTCTCGACCCCTTATTAGCTGACTTCAGGTACATTTTTGTGAATTCAACCATGAATATTCAAGTTACCACAAGATGGTGTCAGAAAATTTTGAGTAATGCCAGGTAGGGGGCGCCTCAGCACAATAAATCTTTAATTTAAAAAAAGTTAAAATATATGCCTTTCATGTCATGGTATTTAGCTATTGTAAATAAACCTCTGATTTCTTTTTCCATTCTCGTATGGAAGGAAACTTGAGGCTCACGTCTCTTCAACTCCAAAAGTAGTTGCATAGGAAAATGCCTTGAATCTTGCAAATGAGTTTACTAGCGTGAATAGTTTAGGATTTCTTGTGTTTGGCTGAGACAACTTCCATTTTACTTTGTAATTTGCAAGAAATGTCTAATGAGTGACCCTTAAATATTTTACAGTGGCTCCTCGTCATGATTTCCCAAGCCCCTGTTATCCCTTAGTCTGATTTATTTTCTCCTTATGTATTTTATTTTTTGTTTTTCTGACTAACATGTAAACTCTCTAAGAGGCTACAATTTTGTTTGTTTCATTGCTCTGTCCCTAGTGCCTGGAACAGTGCCTAGGTAGTCAGAAAACTGTTAAGTGAAGAATAGTTTCACTATTATTTAAATCGATACCCTTCACCCTAATAAGCAGATATTAAAGTTATATAAAAGCGTGAGTAAAGCATTTGGGTTTATAATCTTTAGGAATTTCACTGATAACTTTGTGAAGTAATCAGAACTTGGGAAATTTTTATCATTAGCCTTCTCTGGTGATTATGTTTCCAACCTCTTTCATAATTTAGTTCAGTCATCTTCCTACAACTTACAGTGTATTTGTAATAGTCAGTCAGGATGTATTGATGAATATAATAAAATGAGTAAAATAGAACTGTAGTAGAGGCAATATTCTCATACTCTCATTTTACCTTAGTATAAAAGTTCTGATTTCTATACACACACACACACACACACACACACACAATAAAAATTAAGGACATCTGTGTGAGTCTCAGATATCTCCCTCACTTCAAGGGTGTTGTGTAACTGAAACCCCCTTGCTGAGGGACAGAATAGCTAAACCTGACCCCCTGTGATGGACATTATCTTCAAAAAAATACTGAAGGTTAAACTTCAAGAAAACAAGCATTGTAATTTTGAGCATTTTTTTCTGGAGCAAACATGAATGAATGAATACATAAATATTTAAACAGCCATGTTGGGAAATTCCTTGGCAGTCCAGTGGTTAGGACTTGGTGCTTTCACTGCCGGGGCCTGGGTTTGATCCCTGGTGGGGGAACTAAGATCCTAAAAGCCACAAACAAACAAACAAACAAACAAAAAGGCAAGTTGTTGATTTGTTATCAAGCTTGCAGTTGCCCGGATGGGAGTGTGACTGGCAGAGTTTACGGCATGGGGTGTGAGGTGGTGTTGAGGATGTCAAGGGCATCTATGCTACGTTCATAGATTGGTTCCCCTGGTCCTCGAAGGGAGTAAGGTTTAGTTTCCACATTGATCCCAGAGGTCAGCAAGGTTCATCTTCCAGATTGTTCATTCATTCATTCATTCGGCAAATATTCATTGAGTGCCTGCTATGTGCCAGACACTGTGCTGGCTGGTGGAGATACAAAATTCCTGGTCTTGCAGAGTCTGTGTTCTTATCCCAGGTCTTTTGGGACCACAGATATCTTTAACAATGTGTGAAAATGATGGATCCTTTTCCCTGAAAAATCAGTCACTCAGTCAACCTCTTATACAAGCTGATGCATGCAGACACAGAGCTGCCGGGGGGTGGGGAAGAGCCCTGCTCACTGAGTTTTGTAGACCGTTTCCTGAGTTCAGAAGGCTTAAAGCTCAAGGTTACCAAGTGGAGGGCCCTGTCCCCTGTCCCCCGCCCCCGAGCCTGTTCGCTGCTCTCATCTCCCCTTCAGCACCTTACTGGATAAGACTTCCCTGTGATTTTCTTTTCATGTTAGATCGCATGATGAAGCAGTAAACCTCTGGGAATAGAGCCCGACAGGCGCTCAGCAGGCCTGGTCAGCAGCCTGCTTGTCCTCTGGCTTTGAGGACTTCTACTGTCTGAGTCTCTTTTTGCATCTGAGCAGTGGAAAGGGTAGGGTTTGAGTGACTGAGGTGTTTGAGGGTAGGTTAGGTGGGCAGGCCTTGAAGGCAAAAGAAAGTATCTGTGACTAAATTACAGTCTTGATGCTCATTAGCTGGGGGATTTTGAGCAAATGACTTAGTTTATCCAAGTTTAATTTCTCACAAGTGAAAGGGAAAAAAAAAACCCAGAATGTAACTCATGGAATAGTTTTGAGAATTAAACTGAAATAATATATTAAACTGCCTAGGACAAAAATGGTAGCTATTATCAGTTTTTTTTTCATAAATTTATTTTTGGCTGTGTTGGGTCCTCGTTGCTGCGCGTCACCTTTCTAGCTGTGGCGAGCAGGGGCTACTTTCGTTGCGGTGCACGCGCTGGCTTCTCATTGCAGTGGCTTCTCTTGTTGCGGAGCTCGGGCTCTGGGCACGCGGGCTCAGTAGTTGTGGTGCACGGGCTTAGTTGCTCCGTGGCATGTGGGATCTTCCGGACCAGGGCTCAAACCCACGTCCCTTGCATTGGCAGGTGGATTCTTTTTTTTTTTTCCTTTCTTATTAATTAATTAATTAATTTATTTTTGGCTGCGTTGGGTCTTCGTTGCTGCGCGTGGGCTTTCTTTTTAGTTGCGGTGAGCGGGGGCTACTCGTCATTGCCGTGCACGGGCCTCTCATTGCGGTGGCCTCTCTTGTCGCGGAGCACTGGCTCTAGGCGCGTGGGCTCTAGAGCGCAGGCTCAGTAGTTGTGGCGCACGGGCCTAGCTGCTCTGCAGCATGTGGGATCTTCCTGGACGAGGGCTCGAACCCGTGTCCCCTACATTGGCAGGCGGATTCCTAACCACTGTGCCACCAGGGAAGCCCTATCAGCTTTTTATTAACATGAAATTGTGTTTCAGGGGAATTTAATCAATAAATAAACTTTTTTTTTGTATCTTTTTATTGAAATATAGTTGATTTACAGTGCTGTGCCAGTTTCTTCTGTACAGCAAAGTGACTCAGCCATACACATATATACATAAATGAACTATTGAGCACTGGGCATAGACTCCTTCTGTGATTATACTCCTGTGATGCTGACCCAGCCACCAGGCAATAGTAAAGGACAATAGTGAAGGAATTCACTATGTATTGATACTAGGCCTGATTTAATTTTGTGGCTCTACCACTAACCAGCTGGGTGACCCTAAGCTTTCTGATTTTTTTTTAGTTTCCATTTAGTTTCTGAAAGATGGGATAATGATATCCCATGACCCAATCACAACAAAGAGGCTGATTTTAAAAAAGATCATGCAAGTAAAGCATTCAACACAGTGCCTCATACAAAGAACACGCTTGATTTATGTAAGGCTGGTTCAATATTAATAGTATTATTTATTAATTAGCTTAACCTAACCTCCCCCTCTCCATCCAGAGCTAGGTTGACTCCAAAGAAGGTTTCTCCTGATTTCATACAGGTCCAGTTGATGACAGCATCTACTTACCTATTCGAAACTAGTAAAATTAAGACTCTTGATTGAAAACTGGCCTTACAGATTGCTTGGATAATATTTACTGTTTCTGCAAATAACTGGTTACTATGAAGTAATTCACTTTGGTAAAAAAAAGAATGGTAATTTTTCTTTATGTGTTTTCATTTAGTATCCAAACCCCATGGATAAAAATGTCATCTCTGTAAAAATTGTGGAGGAAAAAAAAGGTAAGTGCTACTGATCTTTGTAAAGATGTGTGTCTTTGTGTGTGTGTGTAGCCTGTTATATATGTATATTTTTTTTTTTGCGATACGCGGGCCTCTCACTGCCGTGGCCTCTCGCATTGCGGAGCACAGGCTCCGGATGCGCAGGCTCAGCGGCCATTGCTCACGGGCCCAGCCGCTCCGCGGCATGTGGTATCTTCCCAGACCGGGGCAGAAACCCGTGTACCCTGCATTGGCAGGTTGACTCTCAACCACTGTGCCACCAGGGAAGCACTGGCCTTTTATATTTTAAACAGGTATATTAAGAGGTATAGTTCTGTATTCGAGGTGACTGATAGAAAAGAGCACCCGGCATTTCCAGCAGTAGAAGGCTTGCCTTATGCTCTTGTCACTTTCTACATTAAGAATTGATGACAGCTGTGGCAGTTTACATTTTTGAACACTTAATGTGTGCCAGGCACTCTTACTTTTATTAACTTAATCCTCAGAACAATGAGGTCACATGGCTATGTCTCTTGATATATTCATATATCATGTTATAGATGGCAAAATAGATATGACTAATAGCATGTATATGAGATGTGACTGAAAAATGATTGGATTATGGAATCAAAACTACTTAACAATACGGTTCAGTATTGACTATAGTAGGGCTTGACAAATTATGCTTGTGTTGCCTGTTGTTGTAAATAAAGTTTTATTGGCACACAGCTATGCCCATTTGTTTATGTATTATCTGTGCCTACTTCCTTATCACAACAACAGAGTTGTGGTAACAGAGACTGTATGGCCCACAAAACCTAAAATATTAATATTTACCATCTGGCGCTTTACAGAAGATGTTTACTGATCCTTATACTGGAGTGTAGGAGTCTTTCTTGTTCTCTGTCATTTACATCTCCGGTAGAAGCGTTTTCACTGTCAGTGTTTGAACTCGAGAGCTGGCAATGAAGGAAGCTATAATGATGCACATCATCAATGTGTAAACCTTTGGAGACACCCAGGCTCAGTCTACCATGCTCTTGAACCTTCTGAGAAATGAGATGTTCATTTTGTGACTCTGAGGCATTCTCTCTGCTTGGTGAAGAGAGAACTGTCTTTGCGAGGGTATTTCCTGCACTTCCAATAACTCTGTAAATATGATTAAAAGCCGTTTTCTCAGGTACCTGCTCTCGTAGGAGAAAGGTTTTATATGGCATTAGAAAAGTCTGATTTCAGGTCCTGATTTTGTTACTATCTACATGAACTAACTTCTTGGAGGCTCTATTTCTTCATCCGTTAAATGGGAAAATAATAACAACCTGCCTTTATGTTGTTCAGAAGATCAAATGATAGAACAATGTGCATGTTCCTAAGTGGTTAATTATAATTTCTACCACCGACAGGGGCATCTTTGCCTCTGGGAGTGGCTCATCCATTTTCACTACGTGTACTGCAGACATTGGATGAGATGGCCAAAGGCATGCCAGTGGGCAGAGGAGGTGAACCCATTTCTCACCCTACCAACAACTTCTGGGCACTCAGGGTGTTTGCACCAAGGTTCAGGGCTGTTATAGCCAGAGCTTTGAGAAACTGTAGGAACATGCTGAGTCACAGTAATTCACAGAGCAAAAGACAACACTTCAGAGTTTATATTTTTCACTGATTTGGTTTCCTTTTTTTCTCAACTCACATTTATTGTGTTTTTTTTTTTATGTCCCTAGTGCTATTCTGTAAACTTCTTTCCAAAACAGAATACTTCCAGCCACAGGGGGTCTGCTCCCCTACGAGAGAAGAATATGCCCAATATAATTAATAAGAGGTTTATTCAAAAAGAGTCATGTACCAAAATGGTCATTTCAGCTCTATTTACAATAGCCCGGAGATGGAAACAACTTAAGTGTTCATCATCGGATGAATGGATAAAGAAGATGTGGCACATATATACAATGGAATATTACTCAGCCATAAAAAGAAACGAAATTGAGCTATTTGTAATGAGGTGGATAGACCTAGAGTCTGTCATACAGAGGGAAGTAAGTCAGAAAGAAAAAGACAAATACTGTATGCTAACACATATATATGGAATTTAAGAAAAAAAAATGTCATGAAGAACCTAGGGGTAAGACAGGAATAAAGACAGACCTACTAGAGAATGGACTTGAGGATATAGGGAGCGGGAAGGGTAAGCTGTGACAAAGCGAGAGAGAGGCACTGACATATATACACTACCAAATGTAAGGTAGATAGCTAGTGGGAAGCAGCCGCATAGCACAGGGAGATCAGCTCGGTGCTTTGTGACCGCCTGGAGAGGTGGGATAGGGAGGGTGGGAGGGAGGGAGACGCAAGATGGAAGAGATATGGGAACATATGTATACGTATAACTGATTCAGTTTGTTATAAAGCAGAAACTAACACACCATTGTAAAGCAATTATACTCCAATAAAGATGTTAAAAAAAAAAAAAAAAAGTTTAAATTTGTAGCCAGAAACCTGTGCTTGAAAACATGTTTGGTGCAGAAGGTGGCAGAATCAGATTCTCCATTGTTTTGTTAAAACATTCTCTTCGTTGGAGCTGAGCAGGGGGCTCATTGGCCATGGCCATTGGAGTGTTGACATTGATAGTCCTGAGCAGTGAACAATTTACGATTCTTTCGTCCTTGAATTTAGAATGTGCAGTGTGAGTGGCTAGCTATTTTATCCTTATTCCTTGCTCACAGATATTTGGAGGGATTTGGCCCAGAAAAGTGGTCAGAGATGCTGGGTTTTGAGTTAAATATTTTCTCTGGGAATTCTACATATAGAAAATTGAGATTGACATTGAAAGTTTTATTGACATTAAAACAAGAATACGTTTCCGTCAGTTCTTTTTTGAGTGTAAAAATTTTCTGTTTCTAGATGTGTCCACAGGGATCATCTATAGAAAGAGGATTGCAGTCTGTCAAAATGTGGTTCCAGAAATTTTAAGGAAGGTAAATTCATTTCAAAATTTAATCAGATTTGGTGTAACGTTGGGTGTTTTCCAAATAGTCATGGAAAGAGATAGCATTTTCTGATGTGAAGGAGTGTTAGAACTTCCCCAGTTCTCCTACCTCAGAGCCCTTCAAAGGAAGAAATCTGTCTCCTGTCCATCCTCAGTTTTGACAGGTGCTACCAGAGCGAGTTTTTTTCCTGTCTGTTTTGTCTCTTTTGTGGCGGGCTCTTAGTGTACATAGAGATGGGCTACAATTATTTTAAAAGATACTTTGGACATTTTGCATGAAGTGGCCATCTTTTCTAATCTGTCCATGGTTAGATATGACTCTTAGGTAAGAATGATCAGAAGTGGGCAGACGGTAAATATTAAGTGTAATCTTCAGTAAGGAAGAGAAAAGCTTCAGTTTCCATTTTACTGTCAGTAAGAATGGTTTCGGGAGTGTAGTGTTTTCAGCACCCTCTGTAAGTCTTTTTGTGTGTGTTTCTGTAAAGTAATGGTATTGATGATGAAATCTTCATGATAGCATATTGTTTTCTCTCTTTGAAATCCTTGAGCACGCTGGTGATTGTTGGAAAAAGGTGAGTGAAATTTTTAATCCCATTGCTTTAACTGTAGAGGGATTATTGACAAGAGTCCTTTTAGAATCATCAGGAAATAGAGGAGAGTGACTTGCTGCGTACTTTTAAAAATGTCTCAGTCTTTTCAACCTGGAAGTGATCCTGTTTGTGATATAAAACCCAGCGGGGCTCCTGCCGGTTAGCTTGCAAATTGCTTTGCTGTGCTGTATGTAGAAAACATGGCAGCTTCCATCACTTTCTTATCATGGATTAAGACTCTGTTGCTTTCTTTAGTGGAAAGAAGGCTGATTTGACATTGAAAATGAACTTTCTTTTATTTTCCAGATAATAATATGTTGCAGTATGTGCAGCAAATTATTGCTGGCTTTTTCCCCAGAGTGTGTACCCTGCCTTTGCCCTGTATACATGCTTTGCATCTATTATTTAAAAAGGCATTCAACTTTGTCTTGTATCTCCATTCTTAAATAATTTAAGAACACCCTGACTTGTACAATTCTGCCTTTGTAGCTTTGCATGTTTCTTCCACCTAGGAAAGCATACATTTCTAGATATTGGGCAGAGTTTAAAATGAAGAAAATATTTTATCTGATATTGTCCTGCATGTGAGCCCATAAGTGGGCCCAATTAGAATCTGTCAATTTAAGAAGGCCATAATGGAGGCCCTAGAGGAGACACGAAGGAGGCTGATACTTTGCTTAGTGTTTAGCAGTTAGGGAAATCAGGCCAGGGACTATACAGGCTGTGTAAATCCTGGGCCATTTGCATGTCCTTACCAACATTTAGTAAGGTCATAGTATGTTTGATTATCAAGGACTTACAGCCATTGGTGAGCCATCATCCATATATCAGGATCACTTGTCCTCTTAATTCCCTAAGACTAAAAGCAACTCTGGACACAGTCCTTATGTAGCTTGTTCCTCCTAAATTCAGAAAACCATCTTCTGTCTTTTGGACAGGTGAACATTTTAAAGGTACCTAATGTCCAGTTAGAAGAGGAATCATGGTTGAATCCTCAGGAAAGGAACATGGCTATAAGGAGTCACTGCCTTACGTGGACACAATATGCATCCATGAAGGAAGAGTCTGTCTTCCGGGAAAGTATAGAAAATCCAAATTGGTAAGATCACCTGTGTGTGTGTGTGTGTGTGTGTGTGTGTGTGTGTGTGCGCATGTAGGTTGGGTGTGGGGAAGCACAAATGAGCACGCGTATTAAAAAGCTATGATTCCAGAGGGGCTTCCCTGGTGGCGCAGTGGTTGAGAGTCCGCCTGCCGATGCAGGGGAAACGGGTTCGTGCCCCGGTCCGGGAAGATTCCCACATGCCGCGGAGCGGCTGGGCCCGTGAGCCATGGCCGCTGGGCCTGCGCGTCCGGAGCCTGTGCTCCACAACGGGAGAGGCCACAGCAGTGAGAGGCCCGCGTACCACAAAAAAAAAAAAAATCACATCAAAAAGAATAAAGTACCTTGGAATAAACTTAACCAAGGAGGTGAAAGACCTATAAAAAAAAAAAAAAAAAAAAAAAAAAAAAAAAGCTATGATTCCATACTTATAACCTCTGTTTACAACTCACATAAATTATATACTATTAATTTTTAATCACACAAGTAATCAGTAAATAGATTTCCCTTTGGGAGAAAAATGACAGCTCAACTCCTTTCTGACTGTCCTATCCAATTTGGTGCCTTTTTGCCTTCTCCAGAGGCAGTGAGTGTTATCAGTGTATTGAGTATTCTTCCAGACCTTTAAGAGATACCTTCAGATATTCATAGAACCTGTATAGTATGGTTTTGATTTTCTTTTTTACATACATGCTTTCATTTTGTGTAAATCATTGTACACTTATCTTTTTCGTTTAGTAGAATGTTTCTAAACTTTATCCATTTGATGTCTGTAAAATCTAATTTATTCCTTTGAACTGCTGCATAGTGTTCAATCCTACCATTATACTATATTCTATTTAGCTCTTTTCCTTTCGGACAGATGTTCAGGTGGTTTCTAGTTACTCTTATATATATAAGCAGTACTGTAATATTTGTGAAGCATACGATCCTTGTATATTCTATGTGTGAATGTTTCTCTAAAGGAGAATTGATTTTATTATTGAAATATAGTTGACATACAGTATTATGTTAAAGGAGAATTTTTAGTTGTCAGGTTTATTGAGTTATTATTTACATACAAAATTTATTCTTCTTAGTGTACAATTCAATGCGTTTTGGCGAACACACACATATACAGTTGTGTAACCATTGCCACAATTAAGCTACAGAACACTTCAGGTAGATTTTAAAGAGCTATGTGCCAGGATAATTCCATGAGGAAAGAGTATCCTTTTCAACAAATGGTGCTGGCACAACTGCATATCCACATTCAAAAGAACGAAGATGGACCTCTATCTCACACCAAATACAAAATTAACTCAAAATGGATCAAAGAACTAAATGAAAGCGTTAAGACTATAAAACTCTTAGGAAAAAACAGGTGTAAATCTATGTGATCTTGGATTAGGCAGTAGTTTCTTAGCTATGACACCAAAAGCCCAAGCAACAAAAGAAAAAAATAGGTAAACTTGACTTCATCAAAATGAAAAACTTTTGTGCTTCAAAGGACACTGTCAAGAAGGTGAAAAGACAGCCTAACAAATGGGAGAAAATATTTGCAAACTGTAAAACTGATAAGGGTTTATTAGTATCCAGCATATGTAAAGGACTGTTACAACTCAGTAATAAAAAGACAACCCAATTAATAAATGGGCAAGGTATTTGAGTAGATATTTATCCAGAAAGGTATACAGATGACCAATAAGTACATGAAAAGATGCTCAACATCTTTAGTGTTTAGGAAAATGCAAATTAAAACCACATTGAGATACCACTTCAAACCTGCTAGGATGGCTGTAATAAAAAAGAGACACAGTAACAAGTGTTGGAAAGGATGTGGAGAAATTGGAACCCTCGCACACTGCTGGTGGGAATGTAAATGGTGCAGCTGCTGTGGAAAACGGTTTTTCAGTGCCTCAAACAGTTAAATGTAGAGTTACCACTTGACCCAGCAATTCTACATTGTATTGAAAAAAATCCACAAAAATTTGCAGGAATGTTCATAGCCCCATTATTTGTAATAGGCAGAATGTGGAAACAAGCCAAATGTCCTTCATCTGATGAATATATAACCAAATGTGGTATATCCATACAATGGAATATTATTCAGCCATAAAAAGAAATGGAGTAATGATTCACGTTACAATGTGGATGAAGCTTGAACACACTGTTTCCAGCGAAAGAAGCCAGTTGCAAAAGACCATATATTGTTTGAGTCAGTTGATTTGAAATGTCCGTAACAGGCAGATCCGTAGGGACAGAAAGTAGATTAGTGGTTGCCATGGGCAACGAGGGCAGGAGAAGAGGGAGTGAACTGCTGCTGGGTATGGAATTTCTCTTTGGGGTGATGAAAATATCCTGGAACTAGCGTTGATGGTTGCACACCTCTGAAAATACTAAAACCACTGAACTGTATACCTTAAAGGGGTGAATTTCATGGTATATGAATTATTCCTCGATAAAAGAAAGTTATGTGGCTGGTTCTCAGGACATTCATCTTTTAAGTTTATACAGATTCTGTCGCCAATATGTTAATAAGTTAATTTACACTCTCAGCAGCAGCACATGAAAGCTCATTTCCTACAATATTGCCAGGACTTAATATTAACATACTTTTTTATTTCTGCCAGTATAGTGGGTGAGAAATGATTAATTCCTTTGAAATAGGTTTACAAACAAAAGCAAACTATAACAAGCACCACAAGTTAATAGTGATTATTGCTGTGAACTATGATTTCAGAGGATAATTTACTGTATGTTTTTATGTTCTATATGGTTTGAGATTTTTATTTACCTGTCATTTTAAGGGAAATAAAGCCCTCAAACCCAAATAACTAAAAATCAGAAATCTAAAATCCGTCTGAAGCCCCATCACTTGTTCAAATCATTTCTGCTCCCCATAATTTTGGTCCTATAGTGATAATTCTGGAATGCTCCAGCAGCACACTGGGTGAGTATTAATGCCAAGTCTTATTAGTGTCTGAGGTGGGCTTGCTCTGAACCACCCACTAGCTTTTTTCTTCTTAGTCTCCCTCCTGTCAAGAGCTTCACATAGAACATAGATGTTTAGGATTAACTATAAAAGTTGTGGGTAAAGAATAGAGCTTTTTTTTTCTTTTTTTGTAGAAGTGGTAAAAGGACAGAATTGGCTGATTTTATGCAAAAAGCACAGAAGTCTTTCATATACCTCATTTTAGCCTCATTTTATCAGCTGCCTGGACTGTCGGCTGGTCTGAAAAGCAGTACTAAACCTTCATCTGTTCTTTGTAAAATAATAACTGTCCTGGAGAATCCAAGAAAGTGTCCTGCAGGACCTTTTTCCATTGTGTGTTTTTAAAAATTATTTTTTAAGTAGTCATTCTGATTTTGGAAAAAATGTTGCATGTATCTTGTAAAAACCACTAAATTCAGGGGAAAAAGAAGCAATTTTCATCATCTAATAATAATGTCTGTTTACATAAGTTTCTTGGTCCAATCCTAATGGCATTTAGATTGTTTCTGAATTTTTCGCTATTATAAACAATGCTGTGATGAAATCCCTATGATTACATATTTCCTCACTTATTCAATGACCTTTTGATGTCGATGGGACAGGTGGGATTTCTGGGTCAATTCAAAGGTTATGTGCATTTTAGATTTTGATACATATTACCAGATTCCTCTGTAAAAAGTTTGACCAACTACACCTTTTCCTTTCTTTGGTTTGTTATGTTCCTGTCCTCTGCAAAACCCTCTCTTTTTAATGATTGACACAGCAGGCCAGTATTTATTGACTCCTATTATGTCAAGGTCAAAGCTAGATCCTTCACCTGAGGTGTTTTGAAGCTAAGGTTAAATAACTTACCCAAAGAGAGATGGTCACTAAGTTGCCCAGCCAGTTTGTGACCCCACCTTGAGCAAAGTGGTGACACAGGAATATGGACATTTTTAAAGGATGGACTGAATCTCAAACTGTAGGTTGCTTTGGATTCCAGGTTATGGAGAATGGGTTTTGTTCTTCTGGCAACAAGCAGTCCCACAGAGGTTTCTGAGCAGGGGATGATGTAATGACAGCTGTGATTTAGGCTCTGGGAAACTTATTGTTTCTTAGGTCTTGACATGGATTTAGAAAGGCATTTTAGGTGGACATTCTAAATGAGTGGGGAATCTTGGGGGGACATGAAAGAAAGGACCCATTATTATTTCCATTCCCCTCCTTTGCAGGGAATGTGAGAGTAAGGGCTATCCACTGCACCCAGAAGATGAAATATGGACAATTTTTTTTTAAAGAAAAAAAAATGCTGTCACGGCTGCTGAGTCTAAAATTAGACTTTCAAGCTGTGTGTTGGTAAGCAGGTGTGGATGTGTGACGGGAAACCAGATGTCATTCTGTCCCTGTGCGTGGCCTGTCGGCTCAATGCAGAGATGGCCTGAAATGGGTTTCCCGTAGAATCTGGCCAAGCCTTGCTCTGTGTCTCTTTACATAGATCCAGTTTTGGCTTTCTGCTGATGTCTCTGCAGTTGTGGCACCTTCTTGGGCAAGAGCTCCTTTGGTCTTTCTCTGTCTGTGTATCACACAACTGGGTATTTCTAATATGCTTTCTTCCTTTATTAACTTCATTGGACGTTTTTTCTCTGCAGTTTTTATGGAATGGAGTTTACATCCTTTTCAGAAGCTAGAGTGATGTGATGTTTTGCACTCATCTCAAATTTTCCAGAGTCCAGCTTGGCACTCCATGCCTCAGAGACGTCCTCCTATACTAGTTCTGTCCCTTCTCCTATACCCATCAGGCCACCTTCCACAGCAAATTACAGACACCCTGACTCAGGTGATTCCAGCCATCACTTATTTATGTTTACTAGGTGCCAGCCTCTGTTCTAAGTGCTTGATATATGTATGTATTTGTGTATATATGAGTTTATATATATAAATTCATTTAATTCTCATAGCAACCCTATGAGGTTGGAACTATTATTATGCCCATTTTACAACTTGAGGCTTAGAGAAGTTAAGTAACTTATACTAGCTAAGATGGCCAGTAAGTGTCAGAGTCAGATTCAGACCCCAGGTGGTTTGGCTGCAGAATCTATGCTGCTGGCAATGGCGCTGTCCTTCCTCTTAGTAAGGAGCTCTATTATCTCATAACCAAGTGGGGTACAGTCTCATAGTTGTTCTTTCGGCTCCACCCTTCCCTGTGTATCCAATTTTTTTTTCAATTTTGTTTAGCTCGTGGCTGCCAGCAGCAACTAGGGTAGCACACATATTTGTCCTCATTTAGTGAGGGAAAGAAACCTGTGAGAGGGAGAGAACCCATCCCAACCAAGAGGGAAAAGGCCTTTCCCTGAATCTCTTAGCGTCAGCCTCAATCACCTGCTACCTCATGGACCAGTAAGAGTGATCAGAGGCTGATATCGGCTGACTGGCCCTCACCAGTCAGGATCTGCCCCTAGAGCTGGGGGTGGGAATCCCTTCCCTCTGAAACACATGGGCTGCATGGGAGAGGGATGGGCACCTGGACACAAACACCACTAGAGTATAGTAAGAAGGACCACTGCATACCGGTTTTCCTCTTCAACATGGTACCCATTGTCTTTGTTATGCTTTGGAAGTGATAAACGCTACAGCAAGTGAATACAGGGATATCTCTGTACCAGTCATTGGGCCTCCCAAGGGACAGGAACCAGGAACTAAGACAGTCTCACAGGCTCTTGTCTTTCCATACCTGGCTCAATTGTCCAAAATACAGATCTACTTTATTACCCAGCCAGCCTGGCTCCTCCAGGCCCGTGCAGGGTCTCTCCTGTCCTGTGTCACGGTAACTGACTAGATTCTGGGGTTAGAAACCACTTCTGAAACTAAAATTATATGCCCTGGCACAATTTATTCCGCTTCTCTAAGCCTCAGTGTCCTCATCTGTATGATGGGGATGATATCCCTACCTTGGAGGGCTGTTGTGAGAATCAAATGAGTTGGTGCACGCAGAGAGCTTAGAGCAGCACCTGCCCGTAGTGGTCAATAAATGTTAGTGCTCAACATCGTGACTGTTATTGTTGCTGTCATCCTCATCTTCTTAAAAATTCACATGACTTTTGACTCTGATCCTAAGCATGTACTATTTTAATACAGAAACAGTGTTTATGGTTATTTCCATCACACCGCGGGGAGATGTTTCACGTTGTGATTTTGCATTCCCCTGGTTCACCGTCGCTGGGGGTATGAGCTCCTCAGTTCGAGAGTCATGGGAGTAGGAACACTTCTCTGTTAGTTCCAGAGTGAGATTGAAGCGCTGGAGAGCATAGCATGCAGGGGTCAGGGCAAGCGTTTGGCATGGATTGAATTCTCCTGGATTTGGGGTTCTCGGCGCCTGTTATGACCACGGCTGCTGTAGACCCAGGACTGTCACGTGCAGTGCTCTGAGGAGCTGACTGGGTTTCCAGAGTCAGAGATGCTGGGGGCAAGGCACAGCTTGGCCTTGGGACACTTGGGCCAAATCAGAGAATAGAAAAATGAATCTTAATCTGAACTAAAAAAAATCAGAAGTCAGCTCTCGGGGGAACGTGCTTTATTTTTCTTTCTTTATTTATGTTTTTGGCTGTGCCACATGGCCTGCGGGATCTTCCCTGACCAGGGATCGAACCCCAGTCCCCTGCATTGGGAGCGATGAGTCTTAACCAATGGACTGCAAGGGAAATCCTGTGCTTTGTTTATTATGTAGAGTAGGACACAGGCACTTACTCTTGGAAGTGGGGAAAGGAGTGCACTATTTTAGATTTTTCAGAATGAAAAATCATGATTTCTGCCCTCTGAAACATTACTTTCCAAGATAAGCGTGTTAATTGCTTACGCTTTTGCATTTGCTTCCAGACTTTTTAATTTTTAAAAAATTTTAAGCATCTTTATTGGAGTATAATTGCTTTACAGTGGTGTGTTAGTTTCTGCTTTATAACAAAGTGAGTCAGCTCTACATATACATATATCCCCATATCCCCTCCCTCTTGCGTCTCCCTCCCACCCTCCCTATCCCACCCGTCTAGGTGGTCACAAAGCACTGAGCTGATATCCCTGTGCTATGCGGCTGCTTCCCACTAGCAATCGGTTTTACATTTGGTAGTGTATATATGTCCATGTCACTCTCTCACTTCATCCCAGCTTACCCTTCCCCCTCCCTGTGTCCTCAAGTCCGTTCTCTAGTAATTCTGCATCTTTATTCCCATCCTGCCTCTAGGTTCTTCATGACCACTTTTTTTTTTTTTTAGATTCCATATATATGTGTTAGCATATGGTATTTGTTTTTCTCTTTCTGACTTTCTTCACTCTGTATGACAGACTCTAGGTCCATCCACCTCGCTATAAATAACTCAGTTTCGTTTCTTTATATGGCTGAGTAATATTCCATTGTATATATGTGCCACATCTTTTTCCATTCATCTGTCAATGGACACTTAGGTTGCTTCCATGTCCTGGCTGTTGTAAATAGAGCTGCAGTGAACATTGTGGTACATGACTCTTTTTGAATTATGGTTTTCTCAGGGTATATGCCCAGTAGTGGGATTGCTGGGTGGTATGGTAGTTCTATTTGAGTTTTTTAAGGAACCTCCATACTGTTCTCCATAGTGGCTGTATCAATTTACATTCCCACCAACAGTGCAAGAGGGTTCGCTTTTCTCCACATCCTCTCCAGCATTTATTGTTTGAAGATATTTTGATGATGGCCGTTCTGACTGGTGTGAGGTGATATCTCATTGTAGTTTGGATTTGCATTTCTCTAATGATTAATGATGTTGAGCATTCTTTCATGTGTTTATTGGCAATCTGTATATCTTCTTTGGAGAAGTATCTATTTAGGTCTTCTGCCCATTTTTAGATGGGGTTGTTTGCTTTGTTGTTATTGAACTGCATGAGCTGTTTGTAGATTTTGGAGATTAATCCTTAGTCAGTTGCTTCATTTGCAAATAGCTTCTCCCATTTTGAGGATTGTCTTTTCGTCGTGTTTATGGTTTCCTTTGCTGTGCAAAAGTTTTTAAGTTTCATTAGGTCCCATTTGTTTATTTTTGTTTTTATTTCCATTTCTCTAGGAGGTGGGTCAAAAAGGATCTTGCTGTTATTTATGTCATAGAGAGTTCTGCCTATGTTTTCCTCTAAGACTTTTACAGTGTCTGGCCTTACATTTAGGTCTTTAATCCATTTTGAGTTTATTTTTGTGTATGGTGTTAGGGAGTGTTCTAATTTCATTCTTTTACATGCAGCTGTCCAGTTTTCCCGGCACCAGTTATTGAAGAGGCTGTCTTTTCTCCATTGTATATTCTTGCCTCCTTAATCAAAAATAAGTTGACCATATGTGTGTGGGTTTACCTCTGGGCTTTCTATCCTGTTCCATTGATCTGTATTTCTGTTTTTGTGCCAGTACCATACTGTCTTGATTACTGTAACTTTGTATTATAGTCTGAAGTCAGGGAGCCTGATTCCTCCAGCTCTGTTTTCCTTTCTCAAGATTGCTTTGGCTCTTCGGGGTCTTCTGTGTTTCCATACAAATTGTGAAATTTTTTGTTCTAGTTCTGTGAAAAATGCCATTTGTAGTTTGATAGGGATTGCATTGAATCTGTAGATTGCTTTGGGTAGTATAATCATTTTCACAATGTTGATTCTTCCAATCCAAGAACATGGTATATCTCTCCATCTGTTTGTATCATCTTTAATTTCTTTCATCACTATCTTGTAGTTTTCTGCATACAGGTCTCTTGTCTCCTTAGGTAGGTTTATTCCTACGTATTTTATTCTTTTTGTTGCAATGGTAAATGGGAGTGTTTTCTTGATTTCACTTTCGATTTTTCATCATTAGTGTATAGGAATGCAAGGGATTTCTGTGCATTAATTTTGTATCCTGCTACTTCACCAAATTCATTGATTAGCTCTAGTAGTTTTCTGGTAGCATCTTTAGGATTCTCTATGTATAGTATCATGTCATCTGCAAACAGTGACAGCTGTACTTCTTCTTTTCCGATTTGGATTCCTTTTATTTCTTTTTCTTCTCTTATTGCTGTGACTAAAACTTCCAAAACTATGGCAAATAAGAGTGGTGAGAGTGGGCAACCTTGTCGTGTTCCTGATCTTAGTGGAAATGGTTTCAGTTTTTCACCATTGAGGATGATGTTGGCTATGGGTTTGTCATATATGGTCTTTATTATGTTGAGGTAAGTTCTCTCTATCCCTACTTTCTGGAGGGTTTTTATCTTAAAGGGGTGTTGAATTTTGTCCACAGCTTTTTCTGCATTTACTGAGGTGATCATATGGTTTTTATTCTTCAATTTGTTAATATGTTGTATCACATTGATTGATTTGTGTATATTGAAGAATCCTTGCATTCCTGGGATAAACCCCACTTGATCATGGTGTATGATCCTTTTAATGTGCCGTTGGATTCTGTTTGCTAGTATTTTGTTGAGGATTTTTGTGTCTGTGTTCATCACTGATATTAGCATGTAGTGTCTTCTTTTGTGATATCTTTGTCCAGTTTTGGTATCAGGCTGATGGTGGCCTCATAGAATGAGTTTGGGAGTGTTCCTCCCTCTGCTATATTTTGGAAGAGTTTGGGAAGGATAGGTGTTAGCTCTTCTCTCAGTGTTTGATAGAATATGCCTGTGAAGCCATCTGTTCCTGGGCTTTTGTTTGTTGGAAGGTTTTTAATCACGGTTTCAATTTCAGTGCTTGTGATTGGTCTGTTTATATTTTCTATTTCTTCCTGGTTCAGTCTCGGAAGGTTGTACTTTTTAAGAATTTGTCCATTTCATCCAGGCTGTCCATTTTATTGGAATATAGTTGCTTGTAGTAATCTCTCATGATCCTTTGTATTTCTGCAGGGTTAGTTGTTACTTCTCCTTTTTCATTTCTAATTCTATTGATTTGAGTCTTCTCTCTTTTTTTCTTGGTGAGTCAGGCTAATGGTTTTTCAATTTTGTTTATCTTCTTAAAGAACCAGATTTTAGTTTTATTGATGTTTGCTCTCGTTTCCTTCGTTTCTTTTTCATTTATTTCTGATGTGATCTTTATGATTTCTTCCTTCTGCTAACTTTAGGGTTTTTTTGTCCTTCTTTCTCTAATTGCTTTAGGTGTAAAGTTAGGTTGCTTATTTGAGATGTTTCTTGTTTCTTAAGGTAGGATTCTATTGCTATAAACTTCCCTCTTAGAACTGCCTTTGCTGCATCCCATAGGTTTTGGGTCATCGTGTTTTCATTGTCATTTGTTTCTAGGTATTTTTCGGTTTCCTCTTGGGTTTCTGCAGTGATCTCTTGGTTATTAAGTAGTGTATTGTTTAGCCTCCATATGTTTGTATTTTTTACAGATTTTTTCCTGTGATTGATATCTAGTGTCATAGAGTTGTGGTCGGAAAGGATACTTCATATGATATGATCTCAGTTTTCTTAAATTTACCAAGGCCTGATTTGTGACCCAAGATATGATCTATCCTGGAGAATGTTCCATGAGCACTTGAGAAGAAAGTGTATTCTTTTGTTTTTGGCTGGAATGTCCTATAAAAATCAATTAAGTCCATCTTGTTTAATGAATCATTTAAAGCTGTGTTTCCTTATTTATTTTCATTTTGGATGATCTGTCCATTCGTGAAAGTGGGGTGTTAAAGTCCCGTACTATGATTATGTTACTGTCGATTTCCGCCTTGCGTTACTGTCAATTTCCCCTTTTTATGGCTGTTAGCATTTGCCTTATGTATTGAGGTGCTCCTATGTTGGGTGCATAAATATTTACAATTGTTATATCTTCTTCTTGGATTGATCCCTTGATCATTATGTAGTGTCCTTCTTTGTCTCTTGTCATAGTCTTTGTAACAAAGTCTGTTTGTCTGATATGTGAATTGCTACTCCAGCTTTCTTTTGATTTCCATTTGCATGGAATATCTTTTTCCACCCCCTCACTTTCAGTCTGTGTGTGTCCCTGGGTCTGAAGTGGGTCTCTTGTAGACGTTGTTTTTGTATCCATTCAGCCAGTCTATGTCTTTCGGTTGGACCACTTAATCCATTTACATTTAAGGTAATTATCGATATGTATGTTCCTATTACCATTTACTTAATTGTTTTGTGTTTGTTATTGTAAGTCTTTTCCTTCTCTTGTTTCCTGCCTAGAGAAGTTCCTTTAGCATTTGTTATAAAGCTGGTTTGGAGGTGCTGAATTCTCTTAGCTTTTGCTTGTCTGTAAAGCTTTTAATTTCTCCGTCAAATATGAATGAGATCTTTGCTGGGTGGAGTAATCTTGATTGTAGGTTTTTCCCTTTCATCACTTTTAAGTATGTCCTGCCACTCCCTTCTTGCTTGCAGAGTTTCTGCTGAAAGGTCAGCTGTTAACCTTATGGGGATTCCCTTGTATGTTATTTGTTGTTTTTCCCTTGCTGCTTTTAATATTTTTCTTTGTATTTAATTTTTGATAATTCGATTAATGTGTCTTGGCATGTTTCTCCTTGGATTTATCCCTGTATGGGACTCTGTGTGCTTCCTGGACTTGATTGACTATTTCCTTACCCGTATTAGGGAAGTTTTCAACTATACTGTCTTCAAATATTTTCTCAGTCCCTTTCTTTTTCCCTTCTTCTTCTGGGACCCCTATAATTTGAATCTTGGTGCGTTTAATGTTGTCCCAGAGGTCTCTGAGACTGTCCTCAATTCTTTTCATTCTTTTTTCTTTATTCTGCTCTGTGCTAGTTATTTCCACTAATTTATCCTCCAGGTCACTTATCCATTCTCCAGCCTCAGTTATTCTGCTATTGATTCCTTCTAGAGAATTGTTAAGTGCATTTACTGTGTCGTTCATCATTGTTTGTTTGCTCTTTAGTTTTTCTAGATCCTTTTTAAACGTTTCTTATGTTTTCTCCATTCTATTTCCAAGATTTTGGATCATCTTTACTATCATTACTCTGAATTCTTTTTCAGGTAGACTGCCTGTTTCCTCTTCATTTGTTGGGTCTGGTGGGTATTTACCTTGCTCCTTCATCTGCTGTGTGTTTTCTGTTTTCTCATTTTGCTTAACTTACTGTGTTTGGGGTCTCCTTTTTGCAGGCTGCAGGTTCGTAGTTCCCCTTGTTTTTGGTGTCTGCCCCCAGTGGCTTGGGTTGGTTCAGTGGGTTGTGTATGCTTCCTGGTGGAGGGGACTGGTGTCTGTGTTCTGGTGGATGAGGCTGGATCTTGTCTTTCTGGTGGGCAGGTCTGTGTCTGGTGGTGTGTTTTAGAGTGTCTGTGACCTTATGTTTTTAGGCAGCCTCTCTGCTAATGGGTGGGCTGGTTTTCCTGTCTTGCTAGTTGTTTGGCATAGGGTGTCCAGCACTGTAGCTTGCTGGTCGTTGAGTGAAGCTGGGTGCTGGTGTTGAGATGGCGATCTCTGGGAGATTTTCGCCATTTGATATTACATGGAGCTGGGAGGTCTCTGGTGGACCAGTGTCGTGAACTCGGCTCTCCTACTTCAGAGACACAGGCATGACGCCCAGCCAGAGCAGCAAGACCCTGTCATCTACATGGCTCAGAATAAAAGGGAGAAAAGAAAGAAAGAAAGGAAGAAAAGGAAGGAAGGAAGGAAGGAAGGGAAAGAAAGAAAAGGTAAAATAAAATAAGATAAAGTTATTAAAATAAAAAATAATTATTAAAAATAAAAAAGTTGAAAAGTCATAAAAAAAGAGAAAGAAAGAAGAGAGCAACCAAACCAAAACACAAATCCACCAATGATAACAAGCACTAAAAACTATCCTAAAAAGAAATCCCCCCAAAAAAGAAAAACACAGACAGAACCCTAGGACAAATGGTAAAAGCAAAGCTATACAGACAAAATCACACACGGAAGCATACACATTCACACTCACAAAAAGAGAAAAAGAAAAAAAATATATATCATTGCTCCCAAAGTCCACTGCCTCAATTTGGGGTGATTAATTGTCTATTCAGGAATTCCACAGATGCAGGTACATCAAGTTGATTGTGGAGATTTAATCCTCTGCTCCTTAGGCTCCTGGGAGAGATTTCCCTTTCTCTTCTTTGTTCGCACAGCTCCTGGGGTTCAGCTTTGGATTTGGCCCCGCCTCTGTGTGTAGGTTGCCTGAGAGCATCTGTTCTTCACTCCGACAGGACAGGGTTAAAGGAGCAGCTGATTCGGGGGCTCTGGCTCACTCAGGCCGGGGGGGGGGGGCGGGGGGGGGCTGCGGGGCGGGCCTGCAGCGGCAGAGGCCTGCATGACGTTGCCCCAGCCTGAGGCGCGCCGTGCGTTCTCCCGGGAAGTTGTCCCTGGATCAGGGGACCCTGGCAGTGCTGGGCTGCACAGGCTCCCGGGAGGGGAGGTGTGGATAGTGACCTGTGCTTGCACACAGGCTTCTTGGTGGCGACAGCAGCAGCCTTAGTGTTTCATGCCCGTCTCTGGGGTCCACTCTGATAGCTGTGGCTCATTCCCGTCCCTGGAGCTCGTTTAGGCGGTGCTCTGAATCCCCTCTCCTTTCGCACACCGAAACAATGGTCTCTTGCCTCTTAGCCAGTTCCAGAGTGTTTCCCGTACTCCCTCCCGGCTAGCTGTGGCGCGCTAGCCCCCTTCATTCTGTGTTCACGCAGCCAACCCCAGTTCTTTCCCTTGGATCTGACCTCCGAAGCCCGAGCCTCAGCTCCCAGCCCCCGCCCGCCCCGGCGGGTGAGCAGACAAGCCTATCAGGCTGGTGAGTGCTGGTCGGCATCATCCTCTGTGCGGGAATCTCTCCGCTTTGCCCTCCGCACCCCTGTGGCTGCGCTCTCCTCCATGGATCCGAAGCTCCCCGCTCCGCCCCCCGCAGTCTCCGCCTGTGAAGGGGCTTCCTGGTGTGTGGAAACCTTTCCTCCTTCACAGCTCCCTCCCACTGGCGCAGGTCCCGTCCCAATTCTTCTGTGTCTGTTTATTCTTTTTTCTTTAGCCCTACCCAGGTACGTGGGGAGCTTCTTGCCTTTTGGGAAGTCTGAGGTCTTCTGCCAGCGTTCAGTAGGTGTTCTGTAGGAGCTGTTCCTCATGTAGATGTATTTCTGATGTATCTGTGGGGAGGAAGGTGATCTCCACATCTTACTCCTCCATCTTGAAGCTCCTCCTCTTTCTAGACTTTAAAATGTATTTATCTGTCAGTCCGGGTTCTTTTCCTTATAATAAATAGATTTTTATTGTACTATGTGGGAATGTAATTGATATGCACTGGATTTGGTTTTAATAACATTTACTGTATCCAAGTAATGTAATTCTAAAAGATAATCATCTTATAAAAGTATTTTCTTGGGCTTTGCTCTTTCACCATAACTGTGTGTGTTTTGGTGCTAAATAAAAACTGTTATCTTGAAGCAGGATTTAAGTTATCACTGTCACTGGAGACTCATGCTGTTCATGAGGGTACAGAGCTGGGTTTTGCTTCTGAGTGACAAGACCATAATCCCTTACTCAGCACTGAGCATCATGATGGCTCATGTCTTCACCTTTCCGTGTCTAAGAGCTTCTGCTTATCCACTGAGGCTTGCAAACCTTATTTCTGAGATTTGGAGATGTTCAGCCTAGTAGAATGTTTGTTAATAACATTGGTTATGTTGACTCAACATTTATAAGATATCAAAAAAACATCCTACCTGCAATATAGTAAAAGAAACAAAATAGCCAAAATCAAACTTAGCACACAGATTAAACGACTCGGATTAGCAGCTGTTCTTAGTTCAGTAAGTTTTCGTTATCACTGAAGTGACTCATATGAATATTCTTTGTTCTGTTAAATAAGGTATATAATATTTTTAATTTTTAATTTTTAAATTTCTGGATTAAAACATCCCAAGTCTCAAGTATTAATTTGGTGATTCACAAATAGTATAATTTGCATGTTTCGAGAGACTAATTGTTGGGCATTTTTTGTTGGTATTTGTTTTTTCCGTATTCTGAAGTACTTTTTTCCCAGGAGCAAATTTGGTAGTTTGGTGACTTGCATGCATTTGGCAGTAGCCTTTTTAGTTGACCTCCAAGCTTGTTTTCATTGAGGTATTAAAATATTCTGGCTTTGTCAACTTTACTTAGGAATGATTCCTAAGCCTCGATCATGATGATAAAGGTCTTGAGGGTGTTGTTATCTAATATCCTGAATAAAAACCACTGTATTCATCCCCAAACAGGATGCCCTGTGCTTATATTGACCTTGATTTCCCATGCACTAGTGGGTGATGAGATAATTAGCAGAACGTACTGCCAGTTATAGAACACAGAGCACCAGTGCCTTTTCTGTAAATATGGCAGGCGTCTGGGCAAGAGCCTTATTTTCCACTCAGTAAGACTGCCCTACAAAGATACGTTTGTGTCCATATAATCAGGGCCTTTCTCTGCTTTTCCATCCTGTTGCACCCCTGCATCTGGCACAGTGCTGGGCTCACAGAGGAGGCTCCGTGGCCGTTTGTTGAATGAATGGCAGATTATATGCTTCTTATGGGCTGAAAAGGGGACTGGCAGAAAGGGCACATGCAGATTGGGGAAGTCTGATAGGATTTGGTAGGAAATTCGGTGTAGAGGGACTCTTGAACCCAGTAATATGGATACTTCTCTGCTGGTTTTTGCTGCTTGGTCGCTTACATGCTGTTGAACTCTGGGAGAAGGGATAAAGCTGGCCTGAGATCCCTCACAGAGTGGTGTGAAGATTTAATAAGATAATAAATGCCCTACACTTGGGGAGTATAAAGCACTAGATAATGTAGGTTGTTGTTGGAACTAATGGTGAATAAATGCTGTTTTCAAAGTGCCGTGTTTCCTTAAAGGTACTAACTTTGACAAGTGGAGTAAGCTGTTTTATTGAAAATGGAGGTGATGATTGAACTGGAAACAATGATGTTTAGCCAAGAGAGCATTCTGTGCCATTTACAAGTAAGAGCTTTTGAAATATATTAGTGAATGCCTATTGATTTTTTTTTTTTCCTCTCCCATCCTCCTTTGCCCTTTGGTTTTCAGTTATGTATTAGTGAAGGGTTGGGGGGAGTTTAAAAGTGTGGGTTCATTGTGGTGATTCTAGTTTTGTTGGCGTGGGCTGGCTCCTGGGAGTCAATATATTTAAAGTTTTCCCGGTGAATCTGTTGAGCCTCCAGATTTGGGAACCCTTGATAATTAGTTAGTATCCTCTGGTTACAGTGGAA
The DNA here is from genome assembly GCF_000442215.2 of Lipotes vexillifer. Lineage (NCBI taxonomy): Eukaryota > Metazoa > Chordata > Mammalia > Artiodactyla > Lipotidae > Lipotes > Lipotes vexillifer. The sequence continues at coordinate 671,794 of NW_006789049.1, forward strand.
AGCAGACATACAGCTGGCACCCCTTTTGGAGCTCTGTTTTGTGCAAAGTTCCTGTTAATCTTATAAAGCATGAGCAGTTGATAATCTGACACTCCAGCAAACAGTAAGCACTTCTTGGCAGAAACACCCTGCTAAAAAGTTTAGCAAAATTTGGATTAACTCTTCTGGAATCTCTTATGGAGCAGAGAGGCCAGTTTAATTTCCTTCCTCCCTTCCTCCCTCCCTCCCTCCCTCCCTCCCTCCTTCTCTCCCTCCCTCCCTCCCTT
>NW_006789049.1:674351-724907 GCF_000442215.2 Lipotes vexillifer
CCTTCCTTCCTTCCTCTCTTTCTCTTATTTTTTTTCCTTTCTACTTTCTCCCTCCCCTCCCCTCCCCTCCACCCTCCCCTTTCCTTCTCTTCCTCCATCCATCTCTAGTAAATAAGAAGTTTGGATATTAAAAATTAGAATGTTTTACCAACCAAGAATCGATGCCATGCAGAAACCCTAACAGTCCTGGGACAGTAGCCAGGAGCCTGATGACTGTCCTCCCAGTGTAAGAGTCTGCCTCCTCCATCAGGTTGTGAGTCAGCGCCTGGGAGCTGTTCACCCTCTTTTTAATCAAGGCAAGTATTGGTAGCTAAGCAAATAGATGGGAAAAAAATTGACCAGCTGAGTTCGTTTTCCTGGTTTGAATTCACAGCTACATTTTGAGACATTTTCTGTGCTGGAGGTGGAAGCTGTTCTATTTCCTATGTGTCTGACCTCAAGAGGGGTGTAGTCTTGAGAGGAATCTAAATGGTAATTCCCAGCTTGTTCTGTTTTATTCTCTGCTGTGCTCTGGGAAGACTCAACGGCCTCTTTTCTGAAGGTAGGAAAACCTTCTGGCCCTCACACAGGTCCTGTTTGGATGAGTCTTGTTCCAAGTATTCTTTATTATCATGTTTAAAAATAATGTTTCCTCTTTTTTTCACAAGTATTACATGTTCATTGTAGGACAGTTACAAGATACATATGAGAAAAAACCGATATATTCCTGCCCTCTTCAGGTCACTGCTGTTTCTAGGCAGTGACCCCAGAGGAACCAGTATTCTGACATCCATCTTTATAGATTAGTTTTGTCTCTTGTTGATCTTCACATGGAATGGAATCGTATAGTATGTATTCTGTCGTATTAGTTTTTTGTTGTTGTTGCTTTTTGTTTGGCATCCTGTCTAGGAGCTTCATCTTGTGAGTATCAGCAGTTTAGTTTATTCTTTTCCTATTGCTGCGTAGCATTCCATGGTAGGAGCAGACTGCAGTTGCTACAATTTATTTACTCATTGTGCAGAATTTTTACAGACTCGGAATCATACTGTACATGGTATTCTGACTTTTACAATTTACCAATTGCATTTGGGACTGTCTTTCCTTATTGAATGTGTCATTTTAAAATGATTTTTAAAAATGGCTGGTCAGCTGTATTTATTGGATAAAATTCTTCTAGTGTGTTTAATTATTGGGCATTGCATTATAGATAGCGATGTGATGAATATGTTCGTAGGCTGGTCTATGCCCTCATCTAAGATTTTTTGCTCAGAACCCATTGTTAGAGGTAGATGTTATGGGTCCCAGGGTTTCCACGTATTTGAGGCTTTTATTAGGTATTGCTAAACTGAAGTATGTATTCCTAAGCATCTCATAAAACTTCCCAGGGACCTGGCAGTTGGCAGTGTTGTATAGACTTATGTTTAAAATGGGATCAGGAACAGCTACATAATTTGCAGGAGCCAGTGCAAAATGAAAACGCAGAGTCCCTGTTAAAAAATACGGGAAGATCCCACATGCCGTGGAGCGGCTGGGCCCGTGAGCCATGGCCGCTGAGCCTGTGCGTCCGGAGCCTGTGCTCTGCAGCGGGAGAGGCCACAGCAGTGAGAGGCCCGCGTACTGCAAAATAAATAAATTAATTAAAAAAATAGATAAGAATTTTGAAACAGGGACAGTGGAGCATTCAACTAAGTGTGTAGCCCTTCTGATGCCACCCCACAGAATGTACATCCTTGAAGCCAGCCTGAATGGGATACACGCGCTGGTGGGCCCAATATCCCAAGACAAGCCTCCAGTTGGACCAGTTCACAGACTTGTGTATTTTGAAGCTTTGTCCACCACTTAGGATGCCAGTAAGCTTGCACTGAATAGGCACATTTCTAGGAGGCAGGATTGTGGGAAGGGACACAGGAGCTGATGTTACCTGTGTGGATTCAAAAAGTGGTCATGCCAGTTACTTTTGGGTGACCTTAGCAAATTTGCCACTCGGAACCTCAGTTTTTTCATCTGTAAAATGAGGTTAATATTATCTACCTCATAAGATAGATAGTGAGAATTAACTGAAATGTGTATATAAAAGACTTAATACAGTACTTCTGCACGATAGGCTATTAATAAGATAGATTGTGAGAGTGAATGCTATGTTTTAAGAGACTGAGCCACCCTGCCCTGTACTGTTTACCCGCATTAGGCTGCTAGGCTCCTGAGATCCACTGTTTACTTACTCCCTGTTCCTGCTCCTGGTTAATCATTTAGGCCTCAGCCCAGTGGTTCCTGGGATGGGTTAAAGGAGAGCCGCTCAGAGGGGAAGGGCTTTAGGAGTGAAGGTTATAGATACCAGCAGGGTGTTTGGTCTCTGTGGCTGCTGTGCTGGGTGTGTGACATGTGATAGCAGGGAGGGAGGGAAGGCTGGAAAGATGGAGGGTTCTGGAGCTCCGAGGGTCTTGAATGCCAGCATGGGGAGGGAGGGACTCCTTGCCAAGTAGTTTATGGGGATTGATGCCAGTGAAGTGGAAATACTTTGGAGTTTACTGGAGCTGGATTTGTACTGTGGGCATTTAACTTCCCAGACACCGTGCCCTTCTTTTTGCAAATGGAAATCATAATGATGGTAGTAGTAAATAGCATTATTACTACCAGTGTTAGTATGATTAACTAACATGTATCAAATGCTTACGCATATTACCTTGAGTGCTTCACACCTATTACCTTATTCACCTTTGGAACAAAGTTTGAGTAGGTGTGATTAACCCCATTTTACAGAGGAGACTGGGCTTCAGGAACTTGCCTACGTGGGCGGGTCCCCATTCCGTGTTAGAGAGGAGATGTGAGTCCAAGCCATCTGACTCCAGGAACCATATGCCTAATCATGTCCTATAAAGATATATATATTTAATACAGATATATAAAATATAAGAAGCGCATGTATAATTATGTGTGTTCGTGTTAAGGCTAAAAAGTGCTTAGCGCTGACGGAGGACCCTGTAAATTGAATTAGGTCTCCAAGGAGGCACAGTTCTGTAAGTGGGTCTGGTAAGCTGGGGGGAGGGACCGCGTGTCCTGGCGTGGTGAAGTGCACGCACGGGCAGGGCAGTCTCCGCAGCAGTGTTGGGCCCTGCCTGTCCCTTGGGCCACCCCTCTGTGTGGTTACAGGAGAATGCCGAAAACAGCCTGACTGGAACTGAGATGTCATCACAACAAGCATATCCGTGGAACCATCTTTCCTTCTCAAAGACACTTTAATTAAATTCCCATCGTGAAAACAATTGGGCAAGATTTGCCATACCCAACCAGTCATTAATTCAGGGACAGGATCTCATTAAGAGCTTTTGCTTTCTGGAAGCTGCTGTTTTGAGGATTCAGAGCTGGTGGCTGTGTGCTCTGGGGATTAATTCCTGATCCATGTTTTCTCTGAACTTTTGTATTTCCCCAAATTCAGAAGGAAACACATTTTTAAATGACCCCAGAGTAGGAGACTGATGGTATAAGCTGTCATTCATTGTCACAGAGGTGTTCCTAGCTTTGAGCTGTGCGCTCTGTCATGATTCCATTGTGTTCTGTGTTGAATTCTGTCCGCCCATGGACAAAGCGATAGATGTGACTCAGGTATAGGCACCATGTGAGTGAGTGAGCCTCCTCTTTGAACACGTTTCCAGATACTGTGCTGGCTTATCTCTCAGCCAGGTGAAGGCTGCCCCCTACTGACACTAGCAAGTGACCTCCTGAGACATTTGGTTCAATTTCCCTGACAGAAGTATTGAGATGTACCATAAATTTCTCTTCTTTTGCTTCTCCCCTCCCCTCCCTCCTCTCTCCATCCTTCTGCCCCTAATGCATTATTGATTTCTTACCATGTGCTAAGTCATTACAATTGGAAATGATTCAGTGAAGAAAAAATATATATGTACAACCATTTAGAAAAACATTTGGCATGTTTTCCCCCGGTTTCTTTTTTTTTTTTTTGGCCACGCTGCACGGTATGCCGGATATTAGTTCCCTGACCAAGGATCGAACCTGTGCCCCCCTGCAGTGGAAGTGCAGGGCCGCTAGGGAAGACCTGGCATTTTTTAAAAGTTGAAACTGTGCATGTCCTGTGACCCAGATATTTGACCACTAGACACTCTAGAGACACTTGTGCACATAGGTAGCTGGATGCATTATAGACATTTACTTTACAGAACTATTAGTAGCCCCAAACTGAGTCCACATTAAATGTCCATCTTCAGTAGAGTGGATAAATAATATGGAGTATTTTCAAGCAATAGAACAGTATGCAGCAATGAAAACTAACAAACAACAGGTTCATGCAACAGTATGGGTGAATCTCCACTGAGCATGCAGGTTTTATTCCCTGTGCCTTAGTGAACAGTGACAAGATCAGGGTGTGCTTAGAAAGCTGATGGGGCGGGCTTCCCTGGTGGCGCAGTGGTTGAGAGTCCGCCTGCCGATGGAGGGGACGCGGGTTCGTGCCCTGGGCCAGGAAGATCCCACACGCCGCGGAGCAGCTGGGCCCGTGAGCCATGGCCGGCCGCTGAGCCTGCGCCCGGAGCCTGTGCTCCGCAATGGGAGAGGCCACAACAGTGAGAGGCCTGCGTACCACAAAAGAAAGAAAGAAAGAAAGAAAGCTGATGGGGCAGTGTGGGTTATGAGGAGCCCACGCTGGAGGCAAGGATCCCATTGGGAGGCAGTTTTGGTGGTCCTGGAGAGAGAAAGTGCTGTGCTAAACCCAGGCAGTAGCAGCAGCAAGAGAGACAATGACATGGACTGTTGAGTAACATTAGAAGTAAAATAAACACAATCTGGGGACTGAGTGAATGTTTGGATTGATTAGAAAAAGAAACATTTAACCTGTTGCTGAGATTTCTAATCTCATAGATTAGGATGATGGTTGTCTCCTTCACTGAGATAGGAGCAGGACTTGGGTTTTGAGGTGGTAGATATGAATCTGCATGACATTAAGCTGTGACCTCAGGCAAGTTATTTAACTTCTCTTTGCCAGTTTCCTCACATGTAAAAGAGAGAAAACATTTAAGAGTAACAACCTCAGAACATAATACAGTGTCTGATACATAATATACATTGTTACTATACAGTTTTTTGAAGAATAAGTGTGACCCTGAGTATATAAAATCATAATTGGATGCAGTCATTCCTTTAGGCTTAACAGAGATAAGACAGGTGTAGGAAAACTTGAATCATCTTTATATATCTCTTGAGTGAAGCATCAAATAAAACTTGGGGGCAGGAGCAAGTCTTAGGTCAAAAGGCACAAAGAGGGCTTCCCTGGTGGCGCAGTGGTTGAGAGTCTGCCTGCCGATGCAGGGGACACGGGTTCGTGCCCCGGTCCGGGAAGATCCCATATACCGTGGAGCGGCCGGGCCCGTAAGCCATGGCCGCTGAGCCTGCACATCCGGAGCCTATGTGCTGCAATGGGAGAGGGAAAAAAAAAACAAAGACACAAAGAAATGGAATTACATAGTGTGAGAAAAGGAAAGCCAAGAGGTGATTTAATGAGACTTTAAATGAAGGATAAGTCCAAGAGGTGATTTAATGAGACTTTAAATGAAGGATAAGTCCGGAGTTAATATGTCCCGGGCCTTCCCTGGTGGCACAGTGGTTAAGAATCCACCTGCCAATTCAGGGGACACGGGTTCAAGCCCTAGTCTGGGAAGATCCCACGTGCCACAGAGCAACGGAGCCCGTGCACCACAACTACTGAGCCTGTGCTCTAGATCCCTCAAGCCACAACTACTGAGCCCATGTACCACAACTACTGAAGCCCATACACTTAGAGGCTGTGCTCCACAACAAAGAGAAGCTACCGCAATGAGAAGCCTGCTCGCTGCAACTAGAAGAAAGCCCACGTGCAGCAATGAAGACCCAACGTAGCCAAAAATAAATTAAATTAAATTAAATTTTAAAAAGTGGCAGGATACACATTTAAAAAAAAGTTAGCAAGTCCCTTTGCTGAAAATGGTTCTTGGTAGCACAGAGCCTTTTAAAGAATAACTTTTTATTTATATAAAAATGATCCTCAAGGATTTATTAGTGATGTTTTTTGGTAATTGCCAAGTAATACATCTTTATTACGGAAATTAGTAAAAAGAACAAAGTAAATAAATAACAACTATAATTCTCATGCCCGGAGAGTCTGTTCATATTTCAGCTCTGTCCATTTTTCTGTCTGTCCGTCCGTCCATCCATCCATCCATCCATCTTTTTCTCTTTCTTTTTTTAAAAAAGAGCTGAGGACTTCCCTGTTGGTACAGTGGTTGAGAATCTGCCTGCCAATGCAGGGGACACGGGTTGGAGCCCTGGTCTGGGAGGATCCCACATGCTGCGGAGCAGCTAGGCCTGTGTGCCACAACTGCTGAGCCTGCGCTATGGAGCCCGCGAGCCACAACTACTGATCCTGTGTGCCACGACTACTGAAGTCTGCGTGCCTAGAGCCCATGCTCTGCAGCAAGAGAGACCACCACAATGAGAAGCCCACGCAGTGCAACGAAGAGTAGCCCCTGCTCGCCATAACTAGAGAAAGCCTGCACCCAGCAATGAAAAACCCAATGCAGCCAAAAAATAAACAAAGAAATTAAAAAAAAAATAAAAAAGAGCTGAAATTAAACCTGTAAATTGTTGTGTAAGCTGCTGTGTTTTGTGTAGGAACTTAAATGGAGGCTTATCTAGCATGAGGGATTTAGGTTAGATACGTGTATTAAGAAGAAAATGTCTGGTGTGCTTTGTCAATGAGTTATTGAGAGAAAGCACAGCAGTTCCTTCTCTGGCAGTCTTAAAATATAGTAGGATAAACTCTCATCTCATTGATGGCAAGGGCCTGACCCTGCTTTACTGCCCTGTCATTCTCTTATATGTGGACCAAGCCCGAGAGTGCTTTTCTGAGCACTTGCTTCTCCCAAAAGTGGCAGAAAGAAATGTTGGTTAGAATATGATGTAAGTGAGACTTTTATTAATCCCTCACCTACGTTTTCCTTGCAGACTGAAGAGTACATTTCTCCTAAGAGTGTAAGACTGCTCATTTTCATTTTGAAATATTAAAATCACTGTAAATTTCTACTCTGACTAATCTGGAACAAAGACAGGAAAGATTAGTGTCACCGGGATATAGTTTTACATGAGCAAATCATTTAAAATAGGCTTAAGTCTAAGGTGGAAGCTGCTTTGCTTAGACTGACTAGTTGCCTAGACTATGTCATATTGGCTAAGATAACTGTGTGTGTGTGTGGAGGGGAGGGGAGAGGGGAGAGAGGAGAGGGCAGACAGGAGAGGGTGAGGGAGAGAGAGGGAGAGAGAAGTATTCTGAAGGCTTCCTTTCACTATATGCATGGTCTAAATGTAGAGGTTACTGCTATTAGAGAATTAGAGAGAAGGTCTAATTAAGAGGTTATAGTAGCTATTTTTACCAAAATCACAGCTTTTTGAATTCATAGTTTTCTCAATATATTTCTTAGTGTTAGTGAATGTGCTCATATATACATGTACAAATACACCCAAGTACACCTATGGGAGATTTGGCTCCCATATCCTTTCTTAGAGATATAAGAAGGTAGGGGGAAGTTTTTTGTTGCTGCAGAGTATTTTTGATTATAAAGAAATTTAATATTAATTTATCCATTTAACAAATACTCATTGAACTCATTGAATGCAGGCACTGTGCTGAAAATGGGGGATAGGAAGTCATCTAAAAGCATTAAGGAATGGCAACAAGCCTTTTAGTCAATGGTGCACATGTAACTGTTCATCTGTACCTGTTACTTGGTGGCCTCAGAGGCGAAGTCCTTCTTGCCTTCAGGGTAAAGTCTAAACTCCTCAGTCTGGGAATACCATTTGCAATCTGGTCTCCATCTTTCCAGCCTTATCTCCTAACATCTCCCACACCCACCTTATACTCTAGTCATTATTATGGGAAAAAATTGATCAAGCCCCTTACTAAGTATTGGGTATTTTCAGATAACTGGCTGCTCTTCAGACATTCTCTGCTCCTTCACACACCTTCTTGTCTGAGGCCTTGTGGTTTTCCTCTGGTAGAATGTTTTGCCTGCATTTGCTGGTGTGACATTCACCCTCTTGTCTATGTGTCTTTCCCACTAGTCAGTGAGATCCTGGAGGACAGAAACTGTCCTTCCCTGTGGGGCTCTTGCACCCAGTAAGGTGCTTAGTAGATAGTAGCCACTCAGTCAGTGTGTATTGAACAAATGAATAAATGAGGCAAAGTCCAGTATCTTGTGGTGATGAACTCCCTCAGCTTTGTTTATCTGGGAAAGCCTTAATTTCACCTTCATTATTATTATTATTTTTTTACATCTTTATTGGAGTATAATTGCTTTACAATGGTGTGCTAGTTTCTGCTTTATAATAAAGTGAATCAGTTATACATATACATATGTTCCCATATCTCTTCCCTCCTGTGTCTCCCTCCCTCCCACCCTCCCTATCCCACCCCTCTAGGTGGTCACAGAGGACCGAGCTGATCTCCCTGTGCTATGCAGCTGCTTCCCACTAGCTATCTATTTTACGTTTGGTAGTGTATATATGTCCATGCCACTCTCTCACTTTGTCCCAGCTTACCCTTCCCCCTCCCCATATCCTCAAGTCCATTCTCTAGTAGGTCTGTGTCTTTATTGCTGTTTTACCCCAAGGTTCTTCATGACATTTTTTTTTTCTTAAATTCCATATATATGTGTTAGCATACGGTATTTGTCTTTCTCTTTCTGACTTACTTCACTCTGTGTGACAGACTCTAGGTCCATCCACCTCATTACAAATAGCTCAATTTCATTTCTTTTTATGGCTGAGTAATATTCCATTGTATATATGTTCCACATCTTCTTTATCCATTCATCCGATGATGGACACTTAGGTTGTTTCCATTTCCGGGCTATTGTAAATAGAGCTGCAATGAACATTTTGGTACATGACTCTTTTTGAATTATGGTTTGCTCAGGGTATATGCCCAGTAGTGAGATTGCTGGGTCATATGGTAGTTCTATTTGTAGTTTTTTAAGGAACCTCCATACTGTTCTCCATAGTGGCTGTACCAATTCACATCCCCACCAGCAGTGCAAGAGTGTTCCCTTTTCTCCACACCCTCTCCAGCATTTATTGTTTCTAGATTTTTTGATGATGGCCATTCTGACTGGTGCGAGATGATATCTCATTGTAGTTTTGATTTGCATTTCTCTAATGATTAATGATGTTGAGCATTCTTTCATGTGTTTGTTGGCAATCTGTATATCTTCTTTGGAGAAATGTCTATTTAGGTCTTCTGCCCATTTTTGGATTGGGTTATTTGTTTTGTTGTTATTGAGCTGCATGAGCTGCTTGTAAATTTTGGAGATTAATCCTTTGTCAGTTGCTTCATTTGCAAATATTTTCTCCCAATCTGAGGGTTGTCTATTGGTCTTGTTTATGGTTTGCTTTGCTGTGCAAAAGTTTTGAAGTGTCATTAGGTCCCATTTGTTTATTTTTGTTTTTATTTCCATTTCTCTAGGAGGTGGGTCAAAAAGGATTGTGCTGTGATTTATGTCATAGAGTGTTCTGCCTATGTTTTCCTCTAAGAGTTTGATAGTTTCTGGCCTTACATTTAGGTCTTTAATCCATTTTGAGCTTATTTTTGTGTATGGTGTTAGGGAGTGATCTAATCTCATACTTTTACATGTACCTGTCCAGTTTTCCCAGCACCACTTCTTGAAGAGGCTGTCCTTTCTCCACTGTATATTCTTGCCTCCTTTATCAAAGCTAAGGTGACCATATGTGCATGGGTTTATCTCTGGGCTTTCTATCCTGTTCCATTGATCTATCTTTCTATTTTAGTGCCAGTACCATACTGTCTTGATTACTGTAGCTTTGTAGTATAGTCTGAAATCACAGAGCCTTATTCCTCCCTCTCCGATTTTTGTTCTCAAGATTGCTTTGGCTATCGGGGTCTTTTGTGTTTCCCTACCAAATTGTGAAATTTTTTGTTCTAGTTCTGTGAAAAATGCCAGTGGTAGTTTGATAGGGATTGCATTGAATCTATAGATTGCTTTGGGAAGTAGAGTCATTTTCACAATGTTGATTCTTCCAATCCAAGAACATGGTATATCTCTCCATCTGTTTGTATCATCTTTAATTTCTTTCATCAGTGTCTTATAATTTTCTGCATACAGGTCTTTTGTCTCCTTAGGTAGGTTTATTCCTAGATATTTTATTCTTTTTGTTGCAATGGTAAATGGGAGTGTTTTCTTGATTTCACTTTCAGATTTTTCATCATTAGTATATAGGAATGCCAGAGATTTCTGTGCATTAATTTTGTATCCTGCTACTTTACCAAATTCATTGATTAGCTCTAGTAGTTTTCTGGTAGCATCTTTAGGATTCTCTATGTATAGTATCATGTCATCTGCAAACAGTGACAGCTTTACTTCTTCTTTTCCGATTTGGATTCCTCTTATTTCCTTTTCTTCTCTGATTGCTATGGCTAAAACTTCCAAAACTATGTTGAATAAGAGTGGTGAGAGTGGGCAGCCTTGTTTTGTTCCTGATCTTACTGGAAATGGTTTCAGTTTTTCACCATTGAGGATGATGTTGGCTGGGGGTTTGTCATATATGGCCTTTATTATGTTGAGAAAAGTTCCCTCTATGCCTACTTTCTGGACGGTTTTTTATCATAAATGGGTGTTGAATTTTGTTGAAAGCTTTCTCTGCATCTATTGAGATGGCCATATGGTTTTTCTCCTTCAGTTTGTTAATATGGTGTATCACATTGATTGATGTGCGTATATTGAGGAATCCTTGCATTCGTGGAATAAACCCCACTTGATCATGGAGTATGATCCTTTTAATGTGCTGTTGGATTCTGTCTGCTAGTATTTTGTTGAGGATTTTTGCATCTATGTTCATCAGTGATATTGGCCTGTAGTTTTCTTTCTTTGTGACATCTTTGTCTGGTTTTGGTATCAAGGTGATGGTGGCCTTGTATAATGAGTGTTCCTCCCTCTGCTATATTTTGGAAGAGTTTGAGAAGGATAGGTGTTAGCTCTTCTCTAAATGTTTGATAGAATTTGCCTGTGAAGTCATCTGGTCCTGGGCTTTTGTTTGTTGGAAGATTTTTAATCACAGTTTCAATTTCAGTGCTTGTGATTGGTCTGTTCATATTTTCTGTTTCTTCCTGATACAGTCTTGGCAGGTTGTGCATTTCTAAGAATGTGTCCATTTCTTCCATGTTGTACATTTTATTGGCATAAGTTGCTTATAGTAATCTCTCATGATCTTTTGTATTTCTGCAGTGTCAGTTGTTACTTCTCCTTTATCATTTCTAATTCTATTAATTTGAGTCTTCTCCCTTTTTTTCTTGATGAGTCTGGTTAATGGTTTATCTATTTTGTTTATCTTCTCAAAGAACCAGCTTTCAATTTTATTGATCTTTGCTATCGTTTCCTTCATTTCTTTTTCATTTATTTCTGATCTGATATTTTTGATTTCTTTCCTTCTGCTAACTTTGGGGTGTTTTTGTTCTTTCTCTAATTGCTTTGGGTGTCAGGTTAGGTTGTTTATTTGAGATGTTTCTTGTTTCTTGAGATAGGACTGTATTACTATAAACTTCCCTCTTAGAACTGCTTTTGCTGCATCCCATAGGTTTTGGGTCGTTGTGTCTCCATTGTCATTTGTTTCTCAGTATTTTTTGATTTCCTCTTTGATTTCTTCAGTGATCACTTCGTTGTTAAGTAGTGTATTGTTTAGCCTACATGTGTTTGTACTTTTTACAGATCTTTTCCTGTAATTGATATCGTGTCTCATAGCGTTGTGATCAGAAAAGATACTTGATACAATTTCAATTTTCTTAAACTTACCAAGGCTTGATTTGTGACCCAAGATATGATCTATCCTGGAGAATGTTCCATGAGCACTTGAGAAAAATGTGTATTCTGTTGTTTTGGGATGGAATGTCCTATAAATATCAATTAGTCCATCTTGTTTAATGTATCATTTAAAGCTTGTGTTTCCTTATTTATTTTCATTTTGGATGATCTGTCCATTGGTGAAAGTGGAGTATTAACGTCCCCTACTATGAATGTGTTACTGTCGATTTCTCCTTTTATGGCTGTTAGTATTTGCCTTATGTATTGAGGTGCTCCTATGTTGGGTGCATAAATATTTCCAATTGTTATATCTTCTTCTTGGATCAATCCCTTAATCATTATGTAGTGTTCTTCTTTGGCTCTTCTGATCTTTATTTTAAAGTCTATTTTGTCTGATATGAGAATTGCTAGTCCAGCTTTCTTTTGGTTTCCATTTGCATGGAATATCTTTTTCCATCTCCTTACTTTCAGTCGGTATGTGTCCCTAGGTCTGGAGTGAGTCTCTTGTAGACAGCAAATATATGGGTCTTGTTTTTATATCCATTCAGCCAATCTGTGTCTTTTGGTGGGAGCATTTAGTTGATTTATATTTAAGGTAATTATCGATATATATGTTCCTATTCCCATTTTCTTAATTGTTTAATTTTTGACAGTTTGATTAATATGTGTCTTGGCATATTTCTCCTTGGATTTATCCTGTATGGGACTCTCTGTGCTTCCTGGACTTGATTAAGTATTTCCTTTCCCATATTAGGGAAGTTTTCAACTATAATCTCTTCAAATATTTTCTCAGTCTCTTTCTTTTTCTCTTCTTCTGGAACCCCTATAATTCAAATGTTGGTGCGTTTAATGTTGTCCCAGAGGTCTCTGAGACTGTCCTCAGTTCTTTTCATTCTTTTTTCTTTATTCTGCTCTGCAGTAGTTATTTCCACTATTTTATCTTCCAGGCCACTTATCTGTTCTTCTGGCTCAGTGATTCTGCTCTTGATCCTATCTAGAGTGTTTTTTATTTCATTTATTGTGTTGTTCATTGTTGCTTGTTTCATCTTTAGTTCTTCTAGGTCCTTGTTAAATGTTTCTTGCATTTTCTCTATTCTATTTCTGAAATTTTGTATCATCTTTACTATCATTATTCTGAATTCTTTTTCAGGTAGAGTTCTTATTTCCTCTTCATTTGTTAGGTCTGGTGGGCTTTTATCTTGCTCCTTCATCTGCTGTGTGTTTTTGTGTCTTCTCATTTTGCTTATCTTACTGTGTTTGGGGTCTCCTTTTTGCAGCCTGCAGGTTCGTAGTTCCCCTTGTTTTTGGTGTCTGTCCCCAGTGGCTAAAGTTGGTTCAGTGGGTTGTGTAGGCTTCCTGGTGGAGGGGACTAGTGCTTGTGTTCTGGTGGATGAGGCTGGATCTTGTCTTCCTGGTGGGCAGGTCCATGTCTGGTGGTGTGTTTTGGGGTGTCTGTGGACTTATTATGATTTTAGACAGCCTCTCTGCTAATGGGTGGGGATGTGTTCCTGTCTTGCTAGTTGTTTGGCATAGGGTGTCCAGCACTGTAGCTTGCTGGTCATTGAGTGAAGCTGGGTGTTGGTGTTGAGATGCAGATCTCTGGGAGATTTTCACCATTTGATATTATGTGGAGCAGGGTGGTCTCTCGTGGACCAGTGTCCTGAAGTTGGCTGTCCCACCTCAGAGGCAGAGCACTGACTCCTGGCTGCAGCACTAAGAGCCTTTCATCCACATGGCTCAGAATAAAAGGGAGAAAAAGTAGAAAGAAAGAAAGAAAGAGGTTAAAAGAAAATAAAATAATGTAAGGTAAAATAAAATAAAGTTATTAAAATAAAAAATAATTATTAAGAAAAAAAGTTTTTTAAAAAGTAAAAAAAACAAAAAAAAACACGGACGGAAAAAACCGTAGGACAAATGGTGAAAGCAAAGCTATACAGACAAAATCTCACACAGAACCATTCACATACACACTCTCAAAAAGAGGAAAAGGGGAAAAAATAATAAATCTTGCTCTCACAGTCCACCTCCTCAATTTGGGATGATTCATTGTCTATTCAGGTATTCCACAGATGCAGGGTACATCAAGATGAATGTGGAGATTTAATCTGCTGCTCCTGAGGCTGTTGGGAGAGATTTCCCTTTCTCTTCTTTGTTTGCACAGCTCCTAGGGGCTCAGCCTTTGGATTTGGCCCTGCCTCTGCGTGTAGGTCGCCGGAGGGCATCTGTTCTTCGCTCAGACAGGACGGGGTTAAAGGGGCTCTAGCTCACTCAGGCCGGGGGGAGGGAGGGGTACGGAGTGTGGGGCGAGCCTGCGGCGGCAGAGGCCAGCGTGACTTTGCACCAGCCTGAGGCACGCCTTGCGGTCTCCCAGGGAAGTTGTCCCTGGATCCCGGGACCCTGGCAGTGGCGGGCTGCACAGGCTCCCCGGAAGGGAGGTGTGGATAGTGACCTGTGCTCGCACACAGGTTTCTTGGTGGTGGCAGCAGCAGGCTTAGCGTCTCATGCTCGTCTCTGGGGTCCGTGCTGTTAGCTGCGGCTCGCGCCCATCTCTGGACCTCCTTTAAGCAGTGCTCTTAATCCCTTCTCCTCGCACACCAGGAAACAAAGAGCTCACCTTCAATTTTGAAGGATAGTTTTAACAAATACAGTATTCTTGGTTTACAGTTTTTTTGTTTTTCTTTAGCACTTTGAATATATCATACCAATTTTTTGTGAACTACTAAGTTTCTCCTGAGAAATTGCTGAAAATTTTATGTGGGCTCCCTTGTATGTGACAAGTTGCTTTTTTTCTTGCTGCTTTCAAGATTCTCTCTCATTGTCTGCAACTTGATGATTTGATTATAAAAGTCTTGATGTAAATCTTTAGGATTTATCCTCTTTGGCATCATTGAGCTTCTTGAATTTGGACGTCCATTTTCTTCCTCAAATTTGGGAAGTTTTCTGCCATTATTTCTTCAAATAGGCTTTTTGCCTCTTTCTTCCTCTCCTCTCCTTCTGGCACTCCCATTATGTGTACACTGACCACTTCATGATGTCCTATAAGTCCATTAGGCTATCTTAACTTTTCTTCATTCTTTTTTCTTTTTCGTTTTTCATTCTCCTCTGACTCAGTAATTTTAAATGACTTGTCTTCAAGTTCACTGATTCTTTCTGCTGCTTGATCAAATCTGGTGTTTAACCCTTCTAGTGAATTTTTCGGTTTTTATATTTTATTCTTCAGTTCCTGGATTACTGTTTTTTTTTTTCTTTTTCTTAAAATTAGTTTCTGTCTCTTTGTTGATATTCTTATTTTGTTCATGCCTCATTTTCCTGATTTCATTTAGTTGTCTACCTCTGTTCTCTTTTAACTCATTGACCATCTTTCAGGTGGTTATTTTGAATTCTTTGTCAGGTAATTAATAGATTTCTATTTCTTTAGGATTGGTTTCCAGAGATTTATCTTGTTATTTTGGTTGGGCCTTGTTTCCTTGTTTCTTTGTTTACTTTGTGATCTTTTGTTGAGACTCGGGCATTTGAAAAGACAGCCACCTCTCCCAACCTCTGCAAACTGGCTTTGTGCAGGGGAAGACCTTCACCCATCAGCCTGGGTAGAGATTTTGCGGGGGGGCCCTCATGTCTTTTGTGAGGATGTTTCTCTTTGGGGCTTGTGTGTGTAATTTTCCAGTTAGAAGTTTTGCCCTGTTATCAAGAGCTCATATTCTCTTGCTCTCCCTGGTGTCTGTTTGTGGTACTGCAGATTCTTTGGTGCTATAACAAGCCACCATGCTTGCTTCTGTTCTTAGCAGCCCCCAGACATCCAAAGTATGCTGCTGTTCCCTTCAGCCTTCTGAGTCAGGCAAGGCAGAAACCAGTTCCTTGGACAGCCCACTGTAAAGTCAGAATGTTAGCTGTACATTCCGCTCTTTTCTTTCCTTCCAAGGAGAAGCCAGGAGACAGGGTTTTTTTCCTGATTGTGGTGCCCTGTGCTGGGTGGATGAGGACTGTGGCAGGTAAATGCAGCAAACATTCTTGTTCACTTCAGTGTGGCTCTGCTTGGCTTTGTACTCGCCTGGGGTGCTACAGTCTCTTAGCTGGTTTATGCACTTCTCATAACGGCAACTTCACCCATAAGTTGGGGTCTCTGTGGGGGATTGAGGGCCTGGGGCTTCCTATCCTGCCATCTTTATGACATCACTCTCAAGTGTTATTCAAATCTTTGCTTTATGAAATGGAGATAATTAATATTGGTAGAACTTTTTTTATTATTTTTAATAAATGTATTTATTTATTTATTTATTTTTGGCTGTGTTGGGTCTTCGTTGCTGTGTGCAGGCTTTCTCTAGCTGTGGCGAGTGGGGGCTACTCTTTGTTGTGGTGCACTGGCTTCTCATTGCGGTGGCTTCTCTTGTTATGGAGCATGGGCTCTAGGCGCATGGGCTTCTGTAGTTGTGGCACATGGGCTTCAGTAGTTGTGGCTCGCGGGCTCTAGAGCTCAGGCTCAGTAGCTGTGGCACACAGGCTTAGTTGCTCCGCGGCATATGGGATCTTCCCGGAGCAGGGCTCAAACCCATGTCCCCTTCATTGGCACGTGGATTCTTAACCACTGTGCCACCAGGGAAGTCCCATTATTGGTAGAACTTTAAAAGGTTAGTGGCACATACAATCTGTCTCACCTCCTCTTCTAATCAAAGATTAAAGAAGTCGTTCCAGGCTTCTTTCCTGTCTCTGTCTGTCTATCTCTCTTTAGTAATGGTGGCTAACATATAATAAGTTCCTTACTTTGTGTCAGGAACTGTTCATGTTCCTGTTGTATGTATTAATTCATTTACTTCTGACACTTGTAAAAGGAAGATACTATAATTATTCCCAATTTTCATGGGAAGAACCTGAGTTAAGGGAATCTAAGTAATTTACCTGAGGTCATACAGCTGATTATTGTCTCATACTCAATTTTAACAAGACATTTTGTAGCATGGAATGAGAAATATATATATATATATATATATATATATATATATATATATATATATATATATATATATAAATACATATATATATATATATATTTACTTAGAATAAGTTAAATTTATTTATTTTGGGTCAGGTAGAGATTATTAAAGTTTGTTGACTGTCCTATTACAGTTTGATCATTGAATTATTTGTTAGGTATAAATAAAAATTCTGTGTTCTGCAGTTTTTATAATCAGAATAATGTACCCATGTGTTTTCTCTTCTTTCCAGCTTTATTGAGATGTAAGTGACATGTGACATTGTGTGAGTTTAAGATGTAGTGTAATGATTTGATATATGTATATATTGTAAAATAATTATTACAATAAGGTTATTTAACACATCCTTTACCTCACATAGTTACAGTCTGTGTGTGTGGTGAGAACTTTTAAAATCTACTTTCTTAGCAACTTGAAATGAATAGTCTTTAATTTGAATATAATACGTTGCTTATATTATATAAACTGGAAGTCTCCTTTTGATAAAATCTTTGTTGTAATAGGCAATTATTGAATTATTATGGATATTATTTTGTGTTGATTATAAGTGGTAATAATGCTGTTGGAAATCCCTATAATTTAAATATTCAAATATAGAATGACACCAAAGGTGACACCAATGACACCAAACGTGTGTGTGTGTGTATATATATATATATATATATATATATATATAATTTTTTTTTTTTAATTTTTATTGGAGTATAGTTGCTTTACAGTGTTGTGTTACAAAGATGTATATTTTTGTTTTTTGTAGGACAGAGTTCATTCAAAAAGGCAGGATTTCAATCACAGGGGCTGGTTTTCTCAACTGCGTTTTGGAAACTTTTGCTAGCACATTTTTAAGACAGGGTGCCCAGAAGGTAAGCTTCTTTTCACTTTGAAGCAACATTAATTTTAAGAAACCATGGAGATTCCCACTGGGTTCTTGAACAAGGCTCATGAACAGACAAAACAAGAAAAATATACAATTAATAAATATTTGCAAAGATAATTACCCTCACTAATTATTACATAAATCCAAAGCAAAGTAAAACTAAAGTGCCATTTGTGGCTCATTAAGTTAAAAACATGCCAATGAAGAATATGTGATAATATGGGAATACTTATAGTCTAATAAAGAGAAATAATCAGAATGAATAATTATATTTACTGTATATACAATGTGATGACAGCTATTTAGTAAAAAAGATAATAATAGCTAATATTTATGGAGTTCTTACCATGTGCTACTCACTAAAAAGAATGTTTAATCATTAATTCATTTAATGCTCACAAACCTTGGAAATAGCTGTTATTGTTGTCCTGATATTCTGGACAAAGAAGACACAGAGTTCTGGAGCTCCTGATTGTCTTTTATTGTGGTTTTCAAGCTCTATACTTGTGGGAGCTTAGGCTTCCATGAATGTTATTCAGAGGCCACCTTGAAGTTCTAAGGTCTTGTGTTACCCTGTGTTTTAAGTAGTGCTATTCTTTTTTTCATCTGTTTTATATAGCATTACATATGAGATTGATATATCCTGTTTTCTTGCCTAGGGAAGTCCATTTCTTATGCACCTTTGTATGCCTATTGTAGGTGTTCCAAAATATTTTAAAATTATTTTATTAGTATTTGTTTTAGTTATTATATTTAAGAATTATTTGTCATTATTATTGTTATTAATTATGTTGGTGAACATAATCACTTATTTCCAGGGTTTACTCAGGTATGATGCATATGTTACCTAGTTTTGTTTTGTGGGACAAGCTTAATGGCTGGTCTAGAGAACTATTGTTATGACCTTAGATTTTATGGGTAATAGATCTTGGTTCTCGTTTTACAGATCTAGGTTCAAGAATGAACCTGGACCACAATGTGTTGATCTGGGAGGCTGAGGGTGATGGATGAATATTTGATACTGTACTGTACTCCATAGACATACTGTCTGGATTGATGATGTGTTCCTGACCCTGGTGAGCACATCGCCAGGCCGGCCCGGCCTGTTTAAGCCTGGGCTTGAAGTGGATAGCTGAGCTTCTGAAAGGTCTGATGTGACTGTCACTTACTCAGACATTATTGCGGGTTTACCCTGCTATCTTGCAAAATATGCATTTGTAAAAAGCCCCATCTTCTGCAAAATTGCACTCTAAAAATAATAGTGCTGATGAGAAAAATAACTTTGGTGCTATGTCCCTGACTGAGTTGACTTCTTGGACATTGTTTGTTTGTTTATTTATTTATTTATGGGTGCACCACGTGGCTTGCAGGATCCTAGTTCCCCAACCAGGGATTGAACTGGAATCTTTGCAGTGGAAGTCAGAGTCCTAACCACTGGACCACCAGGGAATTCCCAGGGACATTGTTTAGATTAAAAGTGGCAAAGTTTTTCTGTAAAGAGCCAGATAGTAAATTTGTTAGACTTTGTGGGCCAATAGGCAAAATCAAGATACTGTGTAGGTGCTTTGTAACAAGAGAGAACCAAATGTGCACACAGTTTTTTTTGACAAAATTAAAATTATAATAATAGTAATTTTTTACAATAAAAGTCTACTAAGCTTATAATTCTTAAAAGAATGGAATTCTTTTTTGGGGGGAGCTAACATTTACCTGAGTTGGGGTTAAAAATGAGTATTCCCTACCATCAAATTGGTTGCAAATGTTCATTTGTAAAAACCATTGTTATCTTGTGGACCATACAAACACAGGTGGTGGCTGAATTTGGCCTGTGGGCTATAGTTTGCCAGCCCTTGCTTTAGATAAATAAATATTGTTTGTTTAATCCGAGTGGGTCTCTGTTTGACCTGCCCATCATTCTGAACCTTTTAATGACTTTTAATCACACAGTGATTGTGTACATTCTGATTCTGTGAGATACATAAAGAGACACTATTATTCCCATTTTATTGATGAGAAATGTCTTGAAGAGGTAAGTGCACCCAGTCTGTAGGTGGCTACTTGCCCAGAGTCCTTCCTCTTGCAGATATATTTTGAGTACCCGCTTTGTGGGAGGCACTGTGTTGAGTGTGGGCTAAATGGATTTACTTAAGGTCACAGGACTGGCAAAGGGTGGAGACTGGACTCACATCCCCATCTTTTATCTCTTACTGTGCCACTCACTGTTAAAGATATGTTCAGGTGAATGAAGCAGAATGCTAGCCAACTCAGCATCATGTTGTGCTTCAGATGAATTTGTGTTGTGGTCCTACTCCCTCTGTATTTATTAGGGCTCTTTGGTTGCAAATAACAGAAACTACCTTAGGCTAGCTTGATATAGAGCTACAAGGGTGGTGAGGCTGACAGGCTTCAGAATGGTCTGCCCTGGAACTGAGAGCTACCAGGAACCCAGGTGGCATTCCTTCTTTAGCACTTGTCCATACGAATATGCATCGGCTTTATTCTCTTCTTATACAGTCTGGCTTTCTCTGCTTCACAGGCTGTATAGTGTGAAGTGGGCCTCCGCAGTCCAAGTGTAGTTATGTAGATTTCTGGCGAACAGAGAGACTGCTTATTTCTTCCTTTCCAAATTCTCTGGAAGGAACTCTCAGTGGCCTTCTATAGGTCAAACATGGCCAGGAGGGGAGAAGCCAGGTTGTGTAAATATGGCTAATCCTATGTCACAACTACGTGGATCAGCGTTAGGGTGTTAGTTCCCAGGGAAAGGGGTGGTAGAATGGGTAAATACTCCTAAAGTTTTCTGACATGGTCTTAACAGTAGTACTAGGCTCTTGATGACAGAGAGACAGTTTTATTCATCTTACACCCAGTTCCCCCAACCATAGTACCTAGGACAGTGCTCAGTACATAACGTGGACATGAGTAAAAAGGAAATAGAATGCACAGCAAGGTCCACAGCTGGTTTGTGGTGACTTATCTGGAAAACATCAAGTGACTAAATTTTTAAAGTGAGTAATCCAGGTGATTCCTCTGAATTCCCACTTATTTATGCTCAGAAGGAAGAATTTATTTTTCCTGCTAGCTTTTGCCTTTTCTGACTTTACTTTTTTTTTTTTTTTTTTTAAAGAGGCTTAGTTTAATTAGTTAGCTTTTCAATTTTAGGAGCCACTCATGCTTAAGTGTCTTTTATCTTTTACCCAAGTGGTGATGTTTTCCGGTATCAGCCTGACTTCCTGATAAACCTTCACAGCTGAGCCTGATTAAGTGGTTTCTGTAGAAGTCATCGTTAGAGTGTTTTAGGTGACTTTATTTTCAGTTTAGAACTTTTTCCCGGAGGCTGTTTAGTGGGGACGTTACCAAAGTGATCCTTGGACCATAGCTCAGCAGAAGCCCCCTGCCTTGGTGGTGGCGAAGGTTCTTTTTCCATTTGGATTCAGACAGCCAATAATGAAACCGATGCTGTGACTGAAACAGCACAGATTTTATTCAATGGCTAGAGAATGGAGAAGCATGAAATTAGTTCGCAAGTCAACTTCTGGGGGTGGGGAGTTGATCAAGGCAAGATTTTGAAAGGCAGGGTTAATGGTGGTGGTGGGTGCATATGCATTGGTTTTCTGGGAAAAGGCAGGGTTCTTCCTGCAACTGGGTGCCACTTCTTTTTCTTCCTTCTGTGGTCCGGTACTTCCTGTCATGGCACTGGTAGGTGTGTCATTCAGCATGATATTGTTATCATGAGCATATAATGAGGCTCAGGGTCTACTGGAGGTCAGGTCTTCCACCTTCTTGGATTTGACTCGTTCTAACCAATTCTGGTGGCCTCTTGTTTTTCTGTTCTGGCGGTTTCCTGGAAGACAATATAACACTTCCCTTCCTTCAAGAAAGAGGGCAGGTTAGAGCTTGAGGCTAATAGTCATGGTAACAGTGGTGAAGGTGGGATTTTTTTTTTCCCCAGAAAAAGAAAAACTAGGTGCTCACTAAGTATATATATATATACATATATATATATATGTGTATATATATACACATCTGTGTGTATAAATTAAAACCTAGTCCTAGATATGGAACCCCAAGGTGATATTGAAAATGTGCAACCCAGACTGGGACTTGAACCCACGGTCATTTTTTTTTTTTTTTGGATATTCATTCTACTTTAATGATTTTAATTGTGCCCTATGTGACCACGGGAGAGAAGGAGATTAATCTTGAGATGTTATGGAATGCCTTCTTATTTATTTACTTTTTTAACATCTTTATTGGAGTATAATTGCTTTACAATGATGTGTTAGTTTCTGCTTTATAACAAAGTGAATCAGCTATACATATATCCCCATATCTCCTCCCTCTTGCATCTCCCTCCCACCCTCTCTAGTCCACCCCTCTAGGTGGTCACAAAGCACCGAGCTGATCTCCCTGTGCTATGTGGCTGCTTCCCACTAGCTAGCTATTTTACGTTTGGTAGTGTATATATGTCCATGCCACCCTCTTACTTCTTCCCAGCTTACCTTTCCCCCTCCCCATGTACTCAAGTCCATTCTTTACGTCTGCGTCTTTATTCTTGTCCTGCCCCTAGGTTCGTCAGACCTTTTTTTTTTTTTTTTAGATTCCATATATATGTGTTAGCATACGGTATTTGTCTTTCTCTTTCTGACTTACTTCACTCTGTATGACAGACTCTAGGTCCATCCACCTCACTACAAATAACTCAATTTCGTTTCTTTTTATGGCTGAGTAATATTCCATTGTATATATGTGCCACATCTTTATCCATTCATCTGTTGATGGGCACTTAGGTTGCTTCCATATCCTGGCTATTGTAAATAGAGCTGCAATGAACGTTGAACCCACGGTCTTTTAATTGAGATCGCACACCTGGTCTCAGGACTTAATGAAACTCAGGTTCTTGATTCTTGTCACAGAAAGAATTCAGTGAGAGACAAAGTGATAGGTAAGAAGTGGATTTATTTGAGAGAAATGCACTCCACAGACAGAGTGTGGGCCGTCTCAGAAGGTGAGAGGGACCAGGGTATGGGGGTTGTCAGTGTTTATAGGGGTGGATAATTTCATAGGCTAATGAGTGGTATGAGTATTTCAGCTGTTATGGGGAAGGAGTGGGGAATTGGACCATGGCCCACTTTTTGACCTTTTATGGTCGGCCTTGGAACTGTCATGGCGCCTGTGGGTTTGTCATTTAGCGTGCTGATGTGTTACAGTGAGCGTATCCTGAGGCTCAAGGTCTACTGGAAGTCGAATCTTCTGCCATCTTGGACCTAGATAGTTCTCACCAGTTTTTGTCATGTCCTTTGGCTGTCATTCTTTTAAAGGTTGTGCCCTGCCCCCTTCCCTCCTGTTTCAGGATCACTTCTGTTTTTGTTCCTCTGGGGGCTTGTTCAACTGCTTTTCTCTTTTCCCTTTACCACTTTGAGGTGACTTGCAATTCGGGGGCCTTTCTGACACAAACGTTGCTACTATGAACAAAGGTGAATAAATATCTGTTTAAATCTCTGCTTTCAGTTCTTTGCTGGATTATATGGTAATTCCGTGTTTAATTTTTCAAGGAAACTTCCTAAAAATTTCTTTTTGAGATAGCTGTCTATCTTTGTCCATGACAGCAATGGATAGTATCATTACTGTGTATTTTTCTCATACTGTGGACAAGTAGTATGCTAGTTGTCAAATACATATTTTGCCATATACATACAGATACATATGCCTTCAGGTAAGCAAGCACTCAAAAAACTGACTAAGGAAACAGAGGAAGATCTGAAGGAAAATAGGGGTTTGTGGAAATCTGGGAAACATGTAAGGCTTCATACACATTTCTGCAGCCTAGGGGAACGGCCAGCAACTGTGAAGCAGAGCAGGTTGTAACCCACGCCAGCCAAGTCTAACCTCAGGGATCCTCAGAACAGGAAACAGAGATCAAGATATTACCTGGTGCAGACATGGCTCTGCAGGTGCTCCCCAATTCTGGGAAGGCAACCCTCAGGCCAGTGTTGCTTAGTCTTTTTTCCATTATCACCCCCCAACTAAGGATCCTTTGTAGACTTTTTTCCTAATTGTCCCCCCACACCCAATGTTAATACTAATATTCTATAGTATTATCCTATAATTATGATAAATATCCTAATTATCTGTTTATACACTGTATTATATCTTTGCTATATACATGAAAAGTGCAAGATATTTTTCACTTCCATGAACAAATTGTCATCTGGTTTCAATATTGTCCCCACTGAGAAAGCGTGCTTTATACTGCATTGGGTGCTTTATACTGCATTGCCTTTTGTAGTTTTTGTCTCCATCTCTCCAAATCAAAACAAAACAATCATCAGTTCACCCCCACTCCCCTACCACCCCCCAAATTCCAAACAAAAATCAAAAGAACTTTTTGGTGAACTCCCATGTGGTTCTTGTAAATCCCACATTTTACTTTTCTGGGAGAGGTGCAGGAGATAATATGGGTGATAACAGTCTTGTCATGCAAGTGTTCTTTTTTTAGTCCAGTTATCTGAGTACTTTGGGATGACTACAAATGCTGCGGAAATGCAGGGCCTTCATTATGTACTCACACAGAGATATTTTTTTTTTAAGTTTATGAAATACATTTTCAATGTGTGATAAAATAATTTGTTATTTCATCCACTCTCCTGGCAAGGCCGCATTATTGGTTCCATCATTATTCTTATTGTGTTGATTGGGAGGCTGAAGCAGAGAGAGATTGAATTCAACAGCATGTGAAATATTTGTCACTGAAACAATGTGGGCAAGTCAAACAACTTGTGCATCTTTTTAAAGAAGGTCTGGCCTAGACATGTTATGGCTGCTTCCTTAGGGTGTGTGCTTATTTGAGCCTTATGAAATGCATTTTAATAGTGGAAGATAATTCTTTGAGACAGAAGATACTGTTCTTGTATATATACTAGTATATATATATATGTATGTTGTATCTGTGTGTATATATTGGATGCATATATGTGGATATATGGATATATACACACACACACTATACGCTATATGTATATAGTATAGTATATTCAGGTACTATATATGTAGTCCAAATGGGCATTGGAAAAATCTGTTTGTTGCATCATTTTTTTAAACTAACTGTATTAGTTATCTGTTGCTGTGTAACAGACTACCCCAACACTCCACAGCTTGCAACAGCACACGTTCATTGTCTCTCAGTTTCTGTGGGTCAGGAGTCTGGCATGGCTTAGTTGGGTGCTCAGCCTTATGTTCTCACAAGGATGTAATCAAGTTGTTGGCTGGGGCTGCGATCTCATCTGAAGGCTCAATGGAGAGGATTCAGTTCCAAACACTCACGTGGTTGGTGGTAGGATTCTGCCGGCCTCCCTTGGTTCCTTGCCACGTGGGCCTTTCTATACAGCATCTCACAACATGACAGCAAACAAGAGGGAGGGCAAGAGGGTGCGAACAAGGCAAAAGCCATAGTTTTTTTGTTTCCTAATCACAGCAGTGACATCCCTTTATTTTCTGTATTCTCTTCATTAGGAGCAAGTCACCAGGTGTAGCCCACAGTCAAGGGAAGGGGTTACACAAGGGCATAAATACCAAGAGGTCAGGAACACTAGGAGCAGTGTCGGAATTGCCTGTCGTACTGACCTAAGCAGATCGGTATGCCAGGTTGCATGTACAGCTGTTAAGATCTTTTTGGTACCTATTGGGAATGGTGAGGGTCAGCTGCACCCTCATAACCTCACTACCAGCTTATGAAAAAGTTCTGCAACACATACAGATGCTTTGTTGATCATTTACAAGGAGACCCAAAGTAGCTTCCTGTTCTGTAAGTTTGATTACATCTCCGTCCTTCTGGGTGCTTTGTTCTCTGCAGGCAGAGCTGATGGTATTCCAAAGGCAAGATTCAGCTATTTTACAGATAGCATCAGGTAGCCAGAATCTTCAGTCCAGTGTCTGGCTACAGGACTATTTAGTCATAAACTGTGGGTGCCTTCCCTAAAGTTGGCAGGTGAAGGCATTGCTAAATAGTCTTAAATCCTCATTGCAAGGATGAGTGTCACTCTAGAATTTTGAGCTAAGCCACATATCTTAAGTTCTACCAATTGAGGTAATGAGAGTCCATTTCTAATATCCATTATGCTAGTTAGCAAGCCAGTGAAAATTCACTATTTTAACATTACTTATGCTAATTATCAAAGCCTCTGGTGGTTGCTGATAAAGATAACTGAGGTTTCTATAGAGTGAAGGTTGCTGATTAGAATGCTCATAGCCAATGCCTGGAGCGTGAAGCCTACATTAGGGCAACTTACTACCTGGTGTATAAGTTGAGCTAACACATGCACCATAACATTATGCTGAAATATTTTGAAGCAAATTATAGACATCCTATTAATCGTTTTCCACATGCCAACTCCTGAACTAAAAGCCTAGTATGTTCTGCATTTAGAAAGATTATTCTAAAGGTTTTGCCTGTGTGCTTAACAAATGTGAAGCTTTAGAGAAGTGCCCCTTGGTACATGATCTGGTTTTCTTATTTCCCAGATGTCATGTCTCACATCTTGGGCCCTCAAATTTCTCACCTCTAAAATGGAGTGATAATAATCTTTCACAGGGTTATTTTAAGGGTTAAGTGAGGGCATATATATGAAATATGCCTGGCACATAGAAAAACTTAAATAATCACTAGTATTAAGAGAAATTCTCTAATAAGAAGTATATATATATATATATATATATATATATATATATATCTGTACATTTTTTTTTCCTTTCTTTTTTTTTTTGCTGCACGCTGGCCTCTCACCGCTGTGGCCTCTCCCGTTGCGGAGCACAGGCTCCAGACACACAGGCTCAGCGACCATGGCTCACAGGCCCAGCCACTCTGCGGCATGTGGGATCTTCCTGGACCAGGGCACGAACCCGCGTCCCCTGCATCAGCAGGCAGACCCTCAACCACTGTGCCACCAGGGAAGCCCCAGAAGTATAATTTTTAAGTAAATAGGCTTTTAAATATTTATCCAAACAAAAATTTTACATAGCAGTAGTATGGGTAAGGTTTCGTTTCTTTAAAAATTATTTTTCTAATCATTTTTTAGATCCATAATTTTATTACTTTTTGTATCTATATTTAACATTTTGATATAGATCCTTCCATATGTCCTTGTGTATGTTTGCATATGTATGTATATGTATTTTTTTTTGAATAACAAAATTGGAATTGTTCTGTTTATTTAGCCCGACCTTGTCATTTATGGACATACTGTGAACATTTTTCTGTGTCACATTCCTTGAAAACATGATTTTTGATGCTTTCATAATATTCCACTGACATGATAGCTCTTATTGTTGTTTTCTATTTTTTTCACTATTATGGATAATATTATAGTAAATCCATGAATGTAAATATTTGTGTATATTTCTGATCACTTCCTAGGCTAACGAGTGTGCACATTTTTTTTTTTTTTTTTGTGGTACGCGGGCCTCTCGTTGTGGCTCTCCCGTTGCGGAGCTCAGGCTCCAGACGTGCAGGCTCAGTGGCCATGGCTCACTGGCCCAGCCGCTCCGCGGCATGTGGGATCTTCCTGGACCGGGGCACGAACCCGTGTCCCCTGCATCGGCAGGCAGACTCTCAACCACTGCACCACCAGGGAAGCCCAAGTGTGCACATTTTAAAGACCTTTGATGTGTAACGCCAATTTGCTTCCAGAAGAATTCTGCCCATTTGTAGCTTCCACCACCAGCTGGCTCTGGGTATTATCAGCTTTCTTGCTGTATGACTTGAATGAATCACAACCTCTTAGGAACTTGCATTTGTCACTAGGAAAGCAGGGCTAATTAGTCCATCCCCATGGGATTGTTGTGAAGAAGAAATGAAGTTGTTAGCTGCAGTATTCTGATTCTTAGTCCAAAGACAGTGAAAATTAATGCTTCTGTCATTAACTAATTGTGTGACCTCAGTCCTCCTCCAAGGTTTTAATTGTGTTACCTTGGGCTAGTTGCCCTGAACTGCACAATTCCTTATCTATGAATTGACTATATAGTGTCCACACATGCATGGCAGTCACAACCCTAAAAAGAGCGGACATTTCAAAACCCAGTAATAATTCCAAGAGAGAGGAAAAGGGCAAATGAAACTGTCATTCAAAAGAATAAACTCACAAAGATGACATAAGAACACTAGTGTAATGTTCTGCTGACTATATATTAAGAGACTTCTATTTCCTGCTTGATTATGTGAATTCTTTCAAGATCCTTTTCATTACTTGAATCACTTGAAGAACTGATGAAATGTGTTCTGTCCCTCTTATTTCCCAGCTTTCAATTTAAATCTGTTGATAATACTTTTTAATCCCACTCTTGAGTGCTCAAATAGATTGATTTACTTGATGTTTATTCATTAGATGCCATGAGAATATTACCAGGATTCTGATATTTAACAACTTATTTCTAGATCAGTTAAGTAATAGTAGCTGCTCTCTTTTTGCATATCCATCACTCCCCATCAACTCATCTCAGCCTGCTCTTATCTCTAGAGTTTTTAGTCCTGAGAAATATAACCTTTGCAGTGAAAACATCTTAGTGAAAATGAGTATTCTGCAACTGATAACAGTTTTTGTTCCTTCCACGAAGTTTAAATCCATGCCTTTACCTTGACGGTGAGACTCAGGAATCCAAAACCCCTCAGTGGCTCATTTGAATTCATCATGGTTGTGATAGACTACTCAGCGGTAAAGCTTCTGGGAATCCCTTAAGTCAGCCAGCTGAAATTCTGGGGTATTATCTTCTATGAAACTAGATGAAACCTGGGAAGTTAAGCTCTTTCCTGAAATGATAGAAAGTGGTTTCCTGAGCTTGAGATGAGTCTCTGTCATTATTTGCATAGTGATCAGAAGTCACGTCCCTGCAAAGTGGACTGTGCAGCACAGGGGCCAGGAATCAGGAAATCTGAGCTCTGGCCCTGCCTTGGCTGCACTCTCCTGGCCAAGGTGCTTGGACTAGTTATTCTCAACTTCACTATCATTTTTTGTAAAATCAGGGATTGGACTAGGAGGTCATTTTAAATTCTGACATTGTATGATTTTTTTTTTCCGAAACCACCCTCCTTTCCCCCAATGTGTAAATACCAAGATTTTTAACTGTGATTAAAAATCTTCCAATAAACAAAAGCCCAGAACCAGGTGGCTTCACAGGCGAATTATATCAAACATTTAGAAAAGAGCTAACACCTATTCTTCTCAGATTCTTCCAAAATATAACAGAGGGAGGAACACTCCCAAACTCATTCTATGAGGCCACCATCACCCTGACACTAAAACCAGACAAAGATGTCACAAACAAAGAAAACTACAGGCCAATATCACTGATGAACATAGATGCAGAAATCCTCAACAGAATACTAGCAAACAGAATCCAACAGCACATTAAAAGGATCATACACCAGGATGAAGTGGGGTTTATCCCAGGAATGCAAGGATTCTTCAATATACACAATCAATGTGATAAACCATATTAACAAACTGAAGGATAATACCCATATGATAATCTCAGTAGATGCAGAAAAAGCTTTAGACAAAATTCAACACTGATTTATAATAAAGACTCTCCAGAAAGTGGGCATAGAGGGAATTTACCTCAACATAATAAAGGCCATATATGATGAAGCCACAGCCAACATCGTTCTCAATGGTGAAAAACTGAAACCATTTCCACTAAGATCAGTAACAAGACAAGGATGCCCGCTCTCACCATTATTATTCAACATAGTTTTGGAATTTTTAGCCACAGCAATCAGAGAAGAAAAAGAAATAAAAGGAATCCAAATCGGAAAAGAAGAAGTAAAGCTGTCACTGTTTGCAGCTGACATGATACTATACATAGAGAATTCTAAAGATGCTACCAGAAAACTACTAGAGCTAATCAATGAATTTGGTAAAGTTTCAAGATACAAAATTAATGCACAGAAATCTCTTGCATTCCTATACACTAATGATGAAAAATCTGAAAGAGAAATTAAGGAAACACTCCCATTTACCACTGCAACAAAAAGAATAAAATACCTAGGACTAAACCTACCTAAGGAGACAAAAGACCTGTATGCAGAAAACTATAAGACACTGATGAAAGAATAATTAAAGATGATACAAACAGATGGAGATATACCATCAACATTGTGAAAATGACTGTATTATCCAAAGCAATCTGCAGATTCAGTGCAATCCCTATCAAACTACAAATGGCAGTTTTCACAGAATTAGAACAAAAAATTTCACAATTTGTTTTGAAACACAAAAGACCCTGAATAGGCAAAGCAATCTTGAGAAATAAAAACGGAGCTGGAGGAATCAGGCTCCTGGACTACAAAGCTACAGTAATCAAGACAGCATGGTACTGGCACAAAAACAGAAATATAGATCAATGGAACGGGATAGAAAACCCAGAGGTAAACGCACACGCATATGGTCACCTTATTTTTGATAAAGGAGGTAAGAGTATACAGTGGAGAAAAGACAGTGTTTTCAATAAATGGTGCTGGGAAAACTGGACAGCTACATGTAAAAGAATGAAAGTAGAATGCTCCCTAACACCATACACAAACTCAAAATGGTTTAAAGACCAAAATATAAGGCCAGACACTATAAAACTCTTAGAGGAAAATGTAGGCAGAACACTCTAGGACATAAATCACAGCAAGATCCTTTTTGACCCACCTCCTAGAGAAATGGAAATAAAAACAAAAACAAATGAGACCTAAAGAAACTTAAAAGCTTTTGCACAGCAAAGGAAACCATAAACAAGACCAAAAGACAACCCTCAGGATAGAAAATATTTGCAAATGAAACAACAGACAAAGGATTAATCTCCAAAATATACAAACAGCTCATGGAGCTCAATATCAAAAAAACAAACAATCCAGTTAAAAAATGGGCAGAAGACCTAAATGGACATTTCACCGAGGAAGACATACAGATGGCCAAGAGGCACATGAAAAGATGCTCAACATCATAATTATTAGAGAAATGCAAATCAAAACGACAATGAGGTATCACCTCACACCGATCAGAATTGCCGTTATCAAAATAGCTAGAAACAATAAATGCTGGAATGGGTGTGATGTAAAGGGAACCCTCCTATACTGTTGGTGGGAATGTAAATTGATACAACCACTATGGAAAACAGTATGGAGGTTCCTTAAAAAACTAAAAGTATAACTACCATATGACCCAGCAATCCCACTCTTGGGCATATACCCTGAGAAAACCATAAGTCAAAAAGAGACATGCACCACAATGTTCATGGCAGCGCTATTTACGATAGCCAGGACATGGAACCAACCCAAATGTCCATCGACAGATGAATGGATAAAGAAGATGAGGCACATATATACAATGGAATATTACTCAGCCATAAAAAGAAATGAAATTGAGTTATTTGTAGTGAGGTGGATGGACCTAGAGTCTGTCATACAGAGTGAAGAAAGAAAGAAAAACAAATACCATATGCTAATGCAAGTATATGGAACCAAAAAAAAAAAAAGGTACTGATGAACCTAGTTGCAGGGCAGGAATAAAGAGGTAGACATAGAGAATGGACTTGATGACATGTGGTGGGAGGGTGAAGCTGGGGCGAAGTGAGAATAGCATCGACGTACATGCACTACCGAATGTAAAATAGTTGGCTGGTGGGAAGCAACCACATAGCACAGGGAGATCTGCTTTGTGCTTTGCAATGACCTAGAGGGGTGGGATAGGGAGGATGGGAGGGAGGCTCAAGAGGGAGGGGATGTGGGGACATGTGTATGTATATGGCTGATTCACTTTGTTATACAGCAGAAACTAACACAGCATTGTAAAGCAATTATACTCCAAAAAAGATGTTAAAAAAAAAGATTTTTAAATTTGCCTGACAAAGTCTTGAAGTCTGCATAAAAATTCAGGAGTTGAAGCTAAGTATGAATCCAAGAGCATCAGAGATAATTCATATAACAAGTAGATGGTCAAGGGTTGAGGTGTTGGTAACCAAATATTTAAAAATGAGACATACACTTTTACATTTTTTTTTTTTTTTTTTTTTTTTTTCATGCCACGCAGCTTGTGGGATCTTAGTTCCCCAACCAGGTATTGAACCTGGACCCTTGGTAGTGAAAGCGCGAAGTCCTAACCACTGGACCGCCATGAAATTTCCAGACACATGCTTTTAAAAAATACTAATTAGCAAGAGAGGGTAGTAAGCACGTGGTACTGATGTTCCAGTTTCATTTTAAAATCCTATTCACGTGAGCTGAATACACCGCATATTACAAAGATTTGTAAATCTCTTAAATGTCTTTGAGTATTGGTGCCTGGTGATAGATATGTTGGCTTGTTTTCAGTCCATGTCTTCTGTAAATGCAGACTCCTAGAAAATTTGGAGAAAGCCAGTTACAGTAATAATAGTTGTAGCTATAATTTATTGAGTGCTTACCAGGAGCCAGGCCCTGATGAGGAAGTGGAGGCACACGGAGGTTAAATTACTTGCACGGTGTCATCAGCCAGTGTACAGAGCTTAGTACACATACGACTTTGAAGTAGACACTCGAAGTGTACAGTATTGTACTTGCTTTGCTGTTGCTCTTTTACGCTCACAGCCGACTGGAATCTTTGGAAATTTGGGAGCCATGTTCTCCTCACTATTCTGGATGGAATTTCCAACCAGTCTGTTACTTTTCTGAGCCCGTTTTTGTACTCTGTTGTGCTAAATTCAGAGACAATGAGAAAATAGGGATTTGTGGCTACCATAAATCTTCACATACCTCATGTAAACCTAAGGCAGACACAGAATCGAAAACTGAAACAGCTCTGGCTGGGCTGCATTGAAATAGAAAGATAGGGGCTGCATCCACAGCTTGTGCGGACTAAGAGTGTTTTAGTCACAGATCTTTGGTGGATCAAATCTGTTGTAGGATCGGGCTTGGATTCAGCTAGGCTCTTGGCGCAAAATTAAGGCTGTTAGTTTGACCAACAAGGCCAGGGATTAATACAGAATTCTGGACAGAGCAACTTGAATTGCAAAGCTAATTTAATTTCTTGAAGGTACATCTAATAGTTAAACTTCAGTTGTGTGCTTAAGCCCTGGAGCATGCTAATTAAACGCCCCTTGAGCTCTCCGAGGTGTCCAGCTGTTCCTCTTGGTCATTCTCACCCCTTCTGTCAGTGGTCATTTCTTATTCTGTATCCCCACTCTATGGTAGAACTTCATCTCTTGCTGAAGGACCCCTTGGTGTGCCCACACTGTGTGGGACTAGGGGCACCAGGTAGAGCCCCAAGCAGATGATGGGGAGGATGCTGGGGTGTCTGCCTGTTAAGGAGAAAAGAAGCCTTGTATTTCATGAACGCAGATTTGTTGGAGTGATATTTCTTGTCACTTTCAATATCCTCAGAATTCCGTTTGCTGCCTGGGATTTGACCCCTTATTCTTTGTCTACCTTTCTTTTTTAGATTCTGGCTAAACTATTTTTTTTATGAATTTCCTTGGTAAAGGAAAATGGTGGATTTTTGAGAGTTGAGTTGTTGATACTCAGGTTAAGAAGAATTTAAAGGCTATAATTAAAAATTTTCTTGATCACTGGCCTTTGGAGAGGATGTAGCTTTTATTACTTTTAAAGACATTGATGTTCGTTAAAGCCCACTAGTTCTTCTACTCTTTGCACTTCTTGATACGTTTGAAATATTTCATAATTTAAAAAATTGCCGCACTCCCCCCAAAAAGACTTGTTC
The DNA here is from genome assembly GCF_000442215.2 of Lipotes vexillifer. NCBI lineage: Eukaryota > Metazoa > Chordata > Mammalia > Artiodactyla > Lipotidae > Lipotes > Lipotes vexillifer. The sequence goes on from NW_006789049.1 coordinate 707,776, forward strand.
CGTTTTTAAGCAGAATTAAAAAAAAATTTTATATAAAATGTTTTTGAGTAGGTATTACCTGCACATAAATGTTTTAAATTATATTTGCAGCAGAGCCATTTATGTTCTTTTGCTCTTGCACACTCTGAAAGCAGCGTACCCTGTACTGACCAGCTCTGTGACCTTGGGCAAGCCGTTTAATTTTCTGAGTCTCACTGTTGTCATCTGTAAAATGAGGATAATACAGGAACCTATTTCAGAGAGTACTTGTGAGGAGTGAATGAGTTACATACATAAAATGCTTAGGAGCCGGGGACGAGGGGAAGATGGCGGAAGAGTAAGATGCGGGGATCACCTTCCTCCCCACAGATACACCAGAAATATATCTACACGTGGAACAACTCCTACAGAACACCTACTGAACGCTGGCAGAAGACCTCAGACCTCCCAAAAGGCAAGAAACTCCCCACGTACCTGGGTAGAGCAAAAGAAAAAAGAATAAGCAGACAAAAGAATAGGGAAGAGACCTGCACCAGTGGGAGGGAGCTGTGAAGGAGGAAAGCTTTCCACACGCTAGGAAGCCCCTTCGCGGGCAGAGATTGCGGGAGGCGGAGCGGGGAGCTTCGGAGCCGCGGGGGAGAGCGCAGCCACAGGGGCGCGGAGGGCAAAGCGGAGAGATTCCCGCACAGAGGAGCGGTGCCGACCGGCACTCACCAGCCCGAGAGGCTTGTCGGCTCAGCCGCCAGGGCGGGCCGGTCTGGGAGCTGAGGCTTGGGCTTCCGTCAGAGCGCAGGGAGACGACTGGGGTTGGCGGCGTGAACACAGCCTGCAGGGGGTTAGTGCACCACGGCTAGCCGTGGGAGCCATGTTCTCCTCACTATTCTGGATGGAATTTCCAACCAGTCTGTTACTTTTCTGAGCCCGTTTTTGTACTCTGTTGTGCTAAATTCAGAGACAATGAGAAAATAGGGATTTGTGGCTACCATAAATCTTCACATACCTCATGTAAACCTAAGGCAGACACAGAATCGAAAACTGAAACAGCTCTGGCTGGGCTGCATTGAAATAGAAAGATAGGGGCTGCATCCACAGCTTGTGCGGACTAAGAGTGTTTTAGTCACAGATCTTTGGTGGATCAAATCTGTTGTAGGATCGGGCTTGGATTCAGCTAGGCTCTTGGCGCAAAATTAAGGCTGTTAGTTTGACCAACAAGGCCAGGGATTAATACAGAATTCTGGACAGAGCAACTTGAATTGCAAAGCTAATTTAATTTCTTGAAGGTACATCTAATAGTTAAACTTCAGTTGTGTGCTTAAGCCCTGGAGCATGCTAATTAAACGCCCCTTGAGCTCTCCGAGGTGTCCAGCTGTTCCTCTTGGTCATTCTCACCCCTTCTGTCAGTGGTCATTTCTTATTCTGTATCCCCACTCTATGGTAGAACTTCATCTCTTGCTGAAGGACCCCTTGGTGTGCCCACACTGTGTGGGACTAGGGGCACCAGGTAGAGCCCCAAGCAGATGATGGGGAGGATGCTGGGGTGTCTGCCTGTTAAGGAGAAAAGAAGCCTTGTATTTCATGAACGCAGATTTGTTGGAGTGATATTTCTTGTCACTTTCAATATCCTCAGAATTCCGTTTGCTGCCTGGGATTTGACCCCTTATTCTTTGTCTACCTTTCTTTTTTAGATTCTGGCTAAACTATTTTTTTTATGAATTTCCTTGGTAAAGGAAAATGGTGGATTTTTGAGAGTTGAGTTGTTGATACTCAGGTTAAGAAGAATTTAAAGGCTATAATTAAAAATTTTCTTGATCACTGGCCTTTGGAGAGGATGTAGCTTTTATTACTTTTAAAGACATTGATGTTCGTTAAAGCCCACTAGTTCTTCTACTCTTTGCACTTCTTGATACGTTTGAAATATTTCATAATTTAAAAAATTGCCGCACTCCCCCCAAAAAGACTTGTTCCGTTTTTAAGCAGAATTAAAAAAAAATTTTATATAAAATGTTTTTGAGTAGGTATTACCTGCACATAAATGTTTTAAATTATATTTGCAGCAGAGCCATTTATGTTCTTTTGCTCTTGCACACTCTGAAAGCAGCGTACCCTGTACTGACCAGCTCTGTGACCTTGGGCAAGCCGTTTAATTTTCTGAGTCTCACTGTTGTCATCTGTAAAATGAGGATAATACAGGAACCTATTTCAGAGAGTACTTGTGAGGAGTGAATGAGTTACATACATAAAATGCTTAGGAGCCGGGGACGAGGGGAAGATGGCGGAAGAGTAAGATGCGGGGATCACCTTCCTCCCCACAGATACACCAGAAATATATCTACACGTGGAACAACTCCTACAGAACACCTACTGAACGCTGGCAGAAGACCTCAGACCTCCCAAAAGGCAAGAAACTCCCCACGTACCTGGGTAGAGCAAAAGAAAAAAGAATAAGCAGACAAAAGAATAGGGAAGAGACCTGCACCAGTGGGAGGGAGCTGTGAAGGAGGAAAGCTTTCCACACGCTAGGAAGCCCCTTCGCGGGCAGAGATTGCGGGAGGCGGAGCGGGGAGCTTCGGAGCCGCGGGGGAGAGCGCAGCCACAGGGGCGCGGAGGGCAAAGCGGAGAGATTCCCGCACAGAGGAGCGGTGCCGACCGGCACTCACCAGCCCGAGAGGCTTGTCGGCTCAGCCGCCAGGGCGGGCCGGTCTGGGAGCTGAGGCTTGGGCTTCCGTCAGAGCGCAGGGAGACGACTGGGGTTGGCGGCGTGAACACAGCCTGCAGGGGGTTAGTGCACCACGGCTAGCCGGGAGGGAGTCTGGGGAAACGTCTGGACCTGCTGAAGAGGCAAGAGACTTTTTCTTCCCTCTTTGTTTCCTGGTGCGCGAGGAGAGGGGTTTTAAGAGCGCTGCTTAAAGGAGCTCCAGAGACGGGCACGAGGCGCGGCTAAAAGCACGGACCCCAGGGACGTGCATGAGAAGCTAAGGCTGCTGCTGCTGCCACTAAGAAGGCTGTGTGTGAGCACAGGTCACTATCCACACCCCCCTTCCAGGGAGCCTGTGCAGCCTGCCGCTGCCAGGGTCCCGGATCCAGGGACAACTTCCCCGGGAGAACGCACGGACGCCTCAGGCTGCTGCAACGTCACGCCGACTTCTGCCGCCGCAGGCTCGCCCCGCCCTCCGTGCCCCTCCCTCCCTCCGGCCTGAGTGCGCCAGAGTCCCCGAATCAGTGGCTCCTTTAACCCCGTCCTGTCTGAGCGAAAAACAAAAGCCCTCCAGCGACCTACACGCAGAGGCACAGCCAAATCCAAAACTGAGCCCCTGAGAGCTGTGAGAACAAAGAAGACAAAGGGAAATCACTCCCAGCAGCCTCAGAAGCAGCGGATTAAAGCTCCACAATCAACTTGATGTACCCTGCATCTGTTGAATACATGAATAGACAACAAATCATCCCAAATTGAGGAGGTGGACTTTGAGAGCAAGATTTATGATTTTTTCCCCTTTTCCTGTTTTTGTGATTGTGTATGTGTATCCTTCTGTCTGAGATTTTGTCTGTATAGCTTTGCTTCCACCATTTGTCCTAGGGTTCTATCCGTCCGTTTTTTAAAAATTTTTTTTCTTAATAATTATTTTTTATTTTAATAACTTTATTATATTTTATCTTATTTTATTTTACTTTATCTTCTTTCTTTTTTTCCTTCCTTCCCTCCTTCCTTCCTTTCTTTCTCCCTCCCTCCCTCCTTTCTTTCTTTCTTAAGTTCTTTCTATCGTTCTTTCTACTTCTACTAATTCTTTCTTTCCACTTTAACTCCCTTTTATTCTGAGCCGTGTGGATGAAAGGCTCTTGGTGCTGCAGCCAGGAGTCAGTGCTCTGCCTCTGAGGTGGGAGAGCCAACTTCAGGACACTGGTCCACAAGAGACCTCCCAGCTGCACGTAATATCAAATGGGGAAAATCTCTCAGAGATCTCCGTCTCAACACCAAGACTCAGCTTCACTCAACGACCAGCAAGCTACAGTGCTGGACACCCTATGCCAAACAACTAGCAAGACAGGAACACAACCCCACCCATTAGGAGAGAGGCTACCTAAAATAATAATAATAAGTCCACAGACACCCCAAAACACACCATCAGACGTGGACCTGCCCACCAGAAAGACAAGATCCAGCCTCATCCACCAGAACACGGGACCTAGTTCCCTCCACCAGAAAGCCTACACAACCCACTGAACCAACCTTAGCCACTGGGGACAGACACCAAAAACAACGGGAACTGCGAACCTGCAGGCTGCAAAAAGGAGACCCCAAACACAGTAAGATAAGCAAAATGAGAAGACACAAAAACACACAGCAGATGACGGAGCAAGATAAAAACCCACCAGACGTAACAAATGAAGAGGAAATAGGAACTCTACATGAAAAAGAATTCAGAATAATGATAGTAAAGATGATCCAAAATCTTGGAAATAGAATAGAGAAAATGCAAGAAACATTTAACAAGGACCTAGAAGAACTAAAGATGAAACAAGCAACGAAGAACAACACAATAAATGAAATAAAAAATACTCTAGATAGGATCAAGAGCAGAATCACTGAGCCAGAAGAACAGATAAGTGACCTGGAAGATAAAATAGTGGAAATAACTACTGCAGAACAGAATAAAGAAAAAAGAATGAAAAGAACTGAGGACAGTGTCAGAGACCTCTGGGACAACATTAAATGCACCAATATTCGAATTATAGAGGTTCCAGAAGAAGAAGAGACAAAGAAAGGGACTGAGAAAAATATTTGAAGAGGTTATAGTTGAGAACTTCCCTAATATGAGAAAGGAAATAGTTAATCAAGTCCAGGAAGCACAGAGAGTCCCATACAGGATAAATCCAAGGAGAAACACGCCAAGACACATGTTAATCAAACTCAAAAATTATATAAAATGAAAACATATTAAAAGCAGCAAGGGTAAAACAGCAAATAACACACAAGGGAATCCCCATAAGGTTAACAGCTGATCTTTCAGAGAAACTCTGCAAGCCAGAAGGGACTGGCAGGACATATTTATTAGTGATGAAGGAGAAAAACCTGCAACCAAGATTACTCTACCCAACAAGGATCTCATTCAAATTTGATGGAGAAATTAAAACCTTTACAGACAAGCAAAAGCTGAGAGAGTTCAGCACCACCAAACCAGCTTTAAGTTCTCTAGGCAAGAAACACAAGAGAAGGAAAAGACCTACAATAACGAACCCAAAACAATTAAGAAAATGGGAATAGGAACATATATATCGATAATTACCTTAAATGTTACTGGATTAAATGATCACACCAAAAGACACAGACTGGCTGAATGGATACAAAAACAAACCCATATATATGCTGTCCACAAGAGACCTACTTCAGACCTAGAGACACATACAGACTGAAAGTAAGGAGATGGAAAAAGATATTCCATGAAAATGTAAACCAAAAGAAAGCTGGAGTAGCAATTCTCATATCAGGCAAAATAGACTTTAAAATAAAGACTATTAGAAGAGACAAAGAAGGATGCTACATAATGATCAAGGGATCGATCCAAGAAGAAGATATAACAATTGTAAATATTTATGCACCCAACATAGGAGCACCTCAATACATAAGGCAAGTACTAACAGCAATTGAAGGGGAAATCGACAGTAACACATTCATAGTAGGAAACTTTAACACGCCACTTTCACCAATGGACAGATCATCCAAAATGAAAATAAATAAGGAAACACAAGCATTAAATGATACATTAAACAGGATGGACTTAATTGATATTTATAGGTCATTCCATCCAAAAACAACAGAATACACATTTTTCTCAAGTGATCATGGAACATTCTTCAGAATAGATCATATCTTGGGTCACAAATCAAGCCTTGGTAAATTTAAGAAAATTGAAATTGTATCAAGTATCTTTTCTGACCACAACGCTATGAGACTAGATATCAATTACAGGAAAAGATCTGTAAAAAATACCAACACATGGAGGCTAAACAATACACTACTTAATAACGAAGTGATCACTGAAGAAATCAAAGAGGAAATAAAAAAATACCTAGAAACAAATGACAATGAAGACACAAGGACCCCAAACCTATGGGATGCAGCAATTCTAAGAGGGAAGTTTATAGCAATACAATCCTACCTTAAGAAACAGGAAACATCTCGAATAAACAACCTAACCTTGCACCTAAAGCAATTAGAGAAAGAAGAACAAAAAACCCACAAAGTTATAAGAAGGAAAGAAACCATAAAAATCAGATCAGAAATAAATGAAAAAGAAATGAAAGAAATGATAACAAAGATCAATAAAACTAAAAGCTGGTTCTTTGAGAAGATAAACAAAATTGATAAACCATTAGCCAGACTCATCAAGAAAAAAAGGGAGAAGACTCAAATCAATAGAATTAAAACTGATAGAGAAGTAACAACTGACACTGCAGAAATGCAAAAGATCATGAGCGATTACTACAAAAAACTCCATGCCAATAAAATGGACAATCTGGAAAAAATGGACAAATTCTTAGAAATGCACAACCTGCTAAGACTGAATCAGAAAGGAATAGAAAATATGAACAGACCAATCACAAGCACTGAAATTGAAACTGTGATTAAAAATCTTCCAACAAACAAAAGCCCAGGACCAGATGGCTTCACAGGCGAATTCTATCAAACATTTAGAAAAGAGCTAACACCTATCCTTCTCAAACTCTTCCAAAATATAGCAGAGGGAGGAACACTCCCAAAATCATTATACGAGGCCACCATCACCCTGGTACCAAAACCAGACAAGGATGTTAGAAAAAAAGAAAACTACAGGCCAGTATCACTGATGAACATAGATGCAAAACTCCTCAACAAAATACTAGCAAACAGAATCCAACAGCACATTAAAAGGATCATACACCATGATCAAGTGGGGTTTATTTCAGGAATGCAAGGATTCTTCAATATACGCAAATCAATCAGTGTAATAAACCATATTAACAAACTGAAGAAGAAAAACCATATGATCATCTCAATAGATGCAGAGAAAGCTTTTGACAAAATTCAACACCCATTTATGATAAAAACCCTGCAGAAAGTAGGCATAGAGGGAACTTTCCTCAACATAATAAAGGCCATATATGACAAACGCACAGCCAACATCATCCTCAGTGGTGAAAAACTGAAAGCATTTCCACTAAGATCAGGAGCAAGACAAGGTTGCCCACTCTCACCACGCTTATTCAACAGAGTTTTGTAAGTTTTAGCAACAGCAATCAGAGAAGAAAAGGAAATAAAAAGAATCCAAATCGGAAAAGAAGAAGTAAAGCTGTCAGTGTTTGCAGATGACATGATACTATACATAGAGAATCCTAAAGATGCTACCAGAAAACTACTAGAGCTAATCAATGAATTTGGTAAAGTAGCAGGATACAAAATTAATGCACAGAAATCTCTTGCATTCCTATACACTAATGATGAAAAATCTGAAAGTGTAATCAAGAAAACACTCCCATTTACCACTGCAACAAAAAGGATAAAATATCTAGGAATAAACCTACCTAAGGAGACAAAAGACCTGTATGCAGAAAAGTATAAGACACTGATGAAAGAAATTAAAGATGATACAAATAGATGGAGAGATATACTGTGTTCTTGGATTGGAAGAATCAACATTGTGAAAATGACTGTATTACCCAAAGCAATCTACAGATTCGATGCAATCCCTATCAAACTACCAACGGCATTTTTCACAGAACTAAAACAAAAAATTTCACAATTTGTATGGAAATACAAAACACCCTGAATAGCCAAAGCAATCTTGAGAAAGAAAAATGGAGCTGGAGGAATCAGGCTCCCTGACTTCAGACTATACTACAAAGCTACAGTAATCAAGACAGTATGGTACTGGCACAAAAACAGAAAGATAGACAGGATAGAAAGCCCAGAGGTAAACCCACACACATATGGTTACCTTATCTTTGATAAAGGAGGCAGGAATGTACAGTGGAGAAAGGACAGCCTCTTCAATAAGTGGTGTTGGGAAAACTGGACAGGTACATGTACAAGTATGAGATTAGATGACTCCCTAACACGATACACAAAAGTAAGCTCAAAATGGATTAAAGACCAAAATATAAGGCCAGACACTGTAAAACTCTTAGAGGAAAATGTAGGCAGAACACTCTAGGTCATAAATCACAGCAAGATCCTTTTTGACCCACCTCCTAGAGAAATGGAGATAAAACCAAAGATAAACAAATGGGACCTAATGAAACTTCAAAGCTTTTGCACAGCAAAGCAAACCATAAACAAGACCAAAAGACAACCCTCAGAATGGGAGAAAATATTTGCAAATGAAGCAACTGACAAAGGATTATCATCTCCAAAATTTATAAGCAGCTCATGCAGCTCAGTATCAAAAAAACAAACAACCCAATCCAAAAATGGGCAGAAGACCTAAATAGACATTTCTCCAAAGAAGATATACAGACCACCAACAAACACATGAAAGAATGCTCAACATCATTAATCATTAGAGAAATGCAAATCAAAACTACAGTGAGAAATCATTTCACGCTAGTCAGAATGGCCATCATCAAAAAATCTAGAAACAATAAATGCTGGAGAGGGTGTGGAAAAAAGGGAACACTCTTGCACTGCTGGTGGGAATGTGAATTGGTATAGCCACCATGGAGAACAGTATGGAGGTTCCTTAAAAAAACTACAAATAGAGCTACCATATGACCCAGCAATTCCACTACTGGGCATATACCCTGAGAAAACCATAATTCAAAAAGAGTCATGTAGCAAAATGTTAATTGCAGGTCTATTTACAATAGCCCGGAGATGGAAACAGCCTAAGCGTCCATCATCGGATGAATGGATAAAGAAGATGTGGCACATATATACAATGGAATATTACTCAGCCATAAAAAGAAACGAAATTGAGCTATTTGTAATGAGGTGGATAGACCTAGAGTCTGTCATACAGAGTGAAGTAAGTCAGAAAGAGAAAGACAAATACCGTATGCTAACATATATATGGAATTTAAGAAAAAATATGTCATGAAGAACCTAGGGGTGAGACAGGAATAAAGACAGACCTACTAGAAAATGGACTTGAGGATATCGGGACGGGGAAGGGTAAGCTGTGACAAAGCGAGAGAGAGGCACTGACATATATACACTACCAAACATAAGGTAGATAGCTAGTGGGAAGCAGCTGCATAGCACAGGGAGATCAGCTGGGTGCTCTGTGACCTCCTGGAGGGGTAGGATAGGGAAGATGGGAGGGAGGGAGATGCAAGAGGGAAGAGATATGGGCAGAAACTAACACACCATTGTAAAGCAATTATACTCCAATAAAGATGTAAAAAAAAATGCTTAGGAGCCGACTTGGCATACAGTAAATGATCAGTTGTTACTGTTTAAAAAATATTTATTTATTTATTTATTTATTTGTCTGTGCCTGGTCTTAGTTGCGGCATGTGGTATCTAGTTCCCTGCCTAGGGATCCAACCCAGGCCCCCTGCTTTGGGAGAGAGGAATCTTACCCAGTGGAGCACCAGGGAAGTTCCCGTTGTTACTATTATTTAAAAAGAAAAATGCAAGGAAATTATAGGCAAAAACTTAATTTTTTCATTATGACATGATAGACAAATGTTTAGCGGTCATAATGAGGCTCTTTTGGAGTCAACCCGACCTGCTTTTAAATCTCCGTCCCCTCTCTGATAGGGTATATACGAACTTAAGATAAAAAGAGAATTATCTGGGCACCCATTGGATTTGTTTGTTGTCTAGGCATCAGTTGAATTTACTTACTCTGTTAGAGACAATTCATTGATTAAATGTACAAGCATGCTGCTAACCATTTTCTCTCTCAGAATAGGGAAGAAACAAGGGGAAATTCTGACTGAGCTTAAATCTGATGAATAGTGAAAAAAATGGCTAATAAAGGGAATTGATAGGAACCTTGTTGTTTTTTTTGGTAGTATAAGAGTTGGTACAAGACTTGGTACTAGGACCCTTTGGTGCCAGGCACCGAGCCAGTGCTGCTTCAATGTAAGGAAGATTGTCTTACAATTAGGCCTGAGACAGAGGGAATAAGGAGTATAAAGCATCCCATCCATGGAGGTTTCTAAGCAAGATCACAATTGTCAGAAATGTCATGGGTGGATGTGGCACTGCATGGGAGGCTGGCTTTGATGTTTAAAAAAATTACTGATAATTATACCCAACAGATGCACATGAACAAGCCATATTTTGCATGAAGTCTAAGTCAGAAAAACTGAAATTATATACAAGTCACATTTAAAAAAACTAAAAATGGAAATAGACTTATTGAGTCACACTGGAGGGTGGGAGACCAGTGACTAAATGCCTTTTAGCCAACAAAAGGTTGGTGTCAGATCAGGGTTTATTTGCAAATTGGCAATATGGAAATGGCTTTGTCATCTTCCATTGTGATATTTGATCCCAGGACAACTCCTTAAACTGGATGGGCCACTTTCATTTCTTTGCTGAGAGTTTCCTATCTGGACTAGATAATATAATGTGCTTTCCAATTTTTAGATTTTATTATTTTGAAATATATTCTTTTCCTTTACAAACTGTGAGATTAAATGTTCTCCTTAGGGAGAGAGGAAGCTTTATAATGTGAAGCAAAGACATCTAAATTACTGTATCAGTTTAATGTTCTGAAGTTACACCTAAAGATTTTGAGTTACTTATCAAAATAAAAGTGAATCTTACTCAATAGTTTATTAGCCACTGTGGGAAAATGATATTGAAGTCATACAGTCTGTTAGGATATTCCTACTTGAAAAGCATTATATTTAAAATAATTTGTAGATGTGATTAAATGTTGATTTGTATATTAAGAATCATGCCATTTAGTTTGGGCATAGGGCTGAAATACCTGCTTTATGTATCAGGCTTTTTGAACATAATCAGTAGGGAAGGGAAGGAAAGCCCTTGCTGTGTACCCAGCATCATACTAGGTGTCTTCACACATGCAATCTCATTAAAACCCTACAGGCCCCAGTGTTGTAAGATCCTGGATCCTGGACTCTTAATCCAGATTGCCTTGGGTCAAATCAAGGCTCTACCTCTTGGTTATTATGTGATTTTGGTCCAGATGCTTAATTTCTCTGAGCCTTGGGTCTCATCCAAAAGAAGAAAATACTCTCTAAGGCAGATAGGAGGGTAAAATAAGGCAGTGCAGATGAAGTACTCAGCACAGTTCCTGGCACACAGTATGCGCCAGTACATTTGAACTCCTGTTGTTTGGTGTTATCCTAGTTTTATAGACGAGAAATCCTAAATATAAAAGAATTGGACAGCATCAGATTAAAAGATACTTTATTGTGGCAAAGAATCTTTTCCTGGAGAAGCATTGAGCAGTGTTTCTCTTATCATTTTTTTTTTTTTTGTAGTACGCGGGCCTCTTACTGTTGTGGCCTCTCCCGTTGCGGAGCACAGGCTCCGGACGCGCAGGCTCAGCGGCCATGGCTCACGGGGCCAGCCGCTCCGCGGCATGTGGGATCCTCCCAGACCGGGACACGAACCTGTGTCCCCTGCATCGGCAGGTGGACTCTCAACCACTGTGCCACCAGCTCTTATCTTTTGATGAGAGAACTGAACGCGGATTCCTCCCTCCCTCCCTCCCTGCGGTTGAAGTGCGCTAGAGGCAGATCAGACAGAGCCTTATGTTTTAAGAGCAGTGGAACACTGTTGAAGGGTTGAAGCAGGGAAGTGACATTTTCTTTTTTCTACCATTTATTCATACTGTTATGATTCTACATAAAGTAAATGAAAAGATTCCGAGAAAGTTTTATGTAAACCAACTTAATAAAAAAAGTTTAGAATCAAAAGGGAAGTGAGATTTTTTAAAGTAAACTCGATGTGTACCGTTTTATCAAAAGGTGAGTGGTTTTATAATGCACACTTCAGCATCTGAGATTATGTCACTTTCTAACTCCTCTCAGCTAATCAGGATTCTTCAGGACTCATTTTAAGTCCCTGCTTTGCTGTCAGTTCTTTCCACGGTATTCCCTTCCTTTTATCTTTCATTCTTTATTCTTTCCTTGTTCGGATTTTTTTCGTTTCGTATGGCAGCCCCTGTTATCCTGACCTTTCACCACACTTTGTAGGATGCCAACTACTGGGCAGATTGCACTATAATTCCAAAATTCACACTCATCAGCCTGTCATTCAAAAGTATCAGTTGGTCCGTCTTATGATTCATCAACATTGAGCATGTATTTTGTGCCAGATTCTGCACCAGACAATAAGGATTCAAACGTAAGTAACTTTTGTTCCCTGTTTCTCAGCACCTTACCATCTAGTGTGGTAGACTTGTAAGCTGATGATTGATGGGTTGATTGATAGATTCATTCGTTCATTCAGTAGACATTTACTGCATGCCTTCTGTGTATTGGGCATTGTTTTCCTAGGGGTTACATCTAGAATAAGACAGATGAGGCCCCTAGCCTTATGGGATTTGAATTCTAGTGGGATTAGATGATCATGAAAGAGATTTAGATGAACAACCATTTACTGAGTGTTTACCAGAGGCTAGGTACTGTGGTAACCAGATCAGACATTATTTTGACAAATTCTTAGCACAAACCCATGTTACTATATTATCTCCATTCAAAGATGAGGCAGTTGAAGGTTGGAGAATTTAAGTAAAGTGCCCAAGGTTTCACAGCTAGCTTGGACTCAACCCTAAAACCTTTTAAGAGTGTTGTTGCATTATTACAGGGCTATTTGTGAGATGTTTTATGTGCTGTTGTCTCTTCCAGGAAAGAGCAGAACTAAGGTGGGAGGAAGAGTATGTGTGAGCAGGTGGGGAGTTTGCGGGGGAGTGGAAACATTGGAAGTGTAATAGTCTCATCTCCTGCTGCCTCCAGTCCGCTTAACTGCACGTGGACTGATGTTCCCACCCCCATGCCTTTTGTTAATCCCTCTGCTTGGACCTTCCCCTCACTCTGTATGTCACACTCATAACCAGGCTTGGGTCTTATACAAACCATTCACCACCTAGCAGCTTCTGCAGGTCCTCCGTTCATGCAAGATCAGTCTCTACTTCCCTTCTTCCATTGACCTTTTTTTTTTTTTTCAAGCGTGGTAATGTTTCTCAGAGGCTGTGTTGTTTTTCAGTTATTTTGCATTCCTCTAATTCCTCCCAAGAGACCGATGATGCCCTCTTGAGTAGAAGCATCATGTCTTACATGCATCTCATTCCTCACAGCAGCAGTGCAGGCTTTTACACACAATGGGCGTGGATACTGTTTCCGGTACTTATTCCAAAGCCATGATCCAAAAGAAAGCTTGTTTTCAGTGGCGGGAGGAGAGGTCTTCCAGTGCTTAATCTGGTTATCACAGTTCCTAGCTTCTGGTAAACACTCAGTACACAAACAGTTGTTCTTCATCTAATTATGGCCAGTCTTTTATCATTGTGATAACTAACTGAGCAATTCTCTTTTGTTAAGAGATCCCTATATATGTGTCTTTTGAGAACTGCTTTAGAACTTTGTAATTTTTTTTTTTTTTTTTTTTGGCTGTGTCGCACAGCTTGTGGGATCTTAGTTCCCCAACCAGGGATCGAACCCAGGCCCCTGGCAGTGGAAGCACAGAGTCCTAACCACTGGATGGCCAGGGAACTCCCCAAGAACTTTGTAATTTTTATAACATCTAATATTACCCTCTTCTCCTCTGCTTGGACCTTCCCCTCACTCTGTATGTCACACTCATAATCAGGCTTGGGTCTTATTCAAACCATTCATCTTCTAGCAGCTTCTGCAGGTCCTCCCTTCATGCAGCCCTCTTCAGGGACTCATAGGTAAATCGGAGCTTCTTAAGGAAGCATCAGTTTGATAACAAAATAAAGACAGCATCTGGATCTAGCCACATTTAGTTCCAACTTATTCTGCCCTCTCTTCCGGCAAGCTTTTCGTTTTCTGTAATAATCAGCTATTTTTCAGATACTTCTAGAGTGGGGAATTGGTGAAGTGTTTTGAATCTGAAAGACGTGACTCTGGGACTCCTCTGTGGGAACATGTCTGGTCAGCACAGCCCTTGTATTAGGGAAATGAGCCTGGGAGGGCTCCCTTGTCTGTACAATGGCAAATACAAAAAGATGGCCTGGTAACAGGGAGAAAAAATTCTCAGAGGGGAAGGACATAATAAAATCAAGCTGGTTTATGGTTTGTCAGTCCAAAAAGCTTTTAAGTTAAGCTCTGTCTATGAAGGTGGATCCACGTAATGTTTGTTCTGCATTTCAGGCATCACTGTGTGATAAGTGGTGTAAATTTAGCCCCTTTAAGCCTGATCTCTTGGGGGTTGAATTTTAAGCATTGAAACTATTCGAAAGGACTCTCGATTGGGTTTTGATTTCGTCCTTCCTTACCAAAGAGATGGACTAAATAATGGCTTGGCCGCCCTGGTAGGTTTTTTGATTTTAATTCATTTATAGGTCTCTCTCTGTTTGCCCCTTCTATTTCTAACTGTTCTGCTTAAAAAGACTAACGTGGTATGAGAGAGGGGGAAAAAAGAGAAAGAAAATCAACTGTCACAGTGTGAGCAATAATTGATTCAATAAATAGTGTCTTTCAATTCCCAAGGCAAACCCCAGCGTCTTCACTTATGTCAGCGCTCAGCTCAGTAAATGGTGGCGTTCTTAATTTAGACAGATGGAGAGAGCTCACCTGTGCTCACTTCCTAAGGAAGGAGTCTGCTTTTCTGGTTTTAAAGACATACCCACAAGACTTATGGGCCCACTCTGCAAAAAGAAGCTTGCAACTGTGAAATAACATGGCTATTTTTATTCTTCCTGAAAATAGAAGGAAGGCATTTAATTATTGCTCAGGGGTTTGTTGAAACAAACAAAAGAAGTTGAGACAAGGGGAATGAAATCTATTAGTCTGTAAGTTCCATGAATGCAGGGACTTAGGTTTGTTCACCACTTAATCTCCGGTGCACATAGCAGGTACACAATAAATATTTGTTAACTGTTCTGTTGTTGAGTGAGAGAGAGCAGAAGTGAGCACAATTCAGATCTTAGGTTAAGAATTAAGTTAAATTTCATTCCACTGGTTGTTTCATCCCCCAACCCCTCCTTTTCCCCCTAATTCTTAAAAAGGTGAGTAGCTTTAAGAGTACAAGAGTATATACTGTATCTTCACAAATGATTAAGGACAATTATTTCCTCAATTCCCAGGCTTGCAGAGGTGGTATCAAGCTGCTTTTTACAAATTCTAGTATATGAACTAATTGTGCTTCAGAACCACATGAGGAATATTTGCAGATTCCATGCCCCAGCCCTCGAAGTTCTGATTGAATGGGTCTGGGTAGGGCTTGGGAATCTGTATTTGCTTTTGTGGGTTCCCCTAGTAATTCTGGTGTGCGCCTGCACTATCCAGTCAACCTCCCAGTCCCCTTAGCTCTCTGGTCTAAGTTACAACTTTGTAAAAGTGATTAGCCTAAGGTACCCAGCAGAATAATTGGCAGGGCTGTGACCAGAACCCAGGTCTCTTGACTCCGACAACAGGGCTCCTGGTCCTACAGTCTACTGTTTTGGCTCACCCCACAGTCCGTGCTCCTTGGCATTGTCAAGATCCTTTAATTAATACTTCCTTCTCTCCAGCTAGTTGGCAGTATTTGTGGTGATAGCCAGCTAGAATCTGAAGGACCTTCAGAAACCTCAAGGAAATGTTAGATTTTGTTCAGTGTACTTTGGTACTCAATATATTTTATTGTCTTCTCGAGGTGCATCCCCCTGCCGTGGCTCAGAGCAAACCCCAGGTAAGAAGTCCCTGCCTTTCACTTGTAGGCCCACTCAGTGTCTCCCAGCCCTGCCTGACCATGGGGAACAGCTGGTACTTGTTAAAGGTACAGCTCTCTGGGGCCTACCTGAGTCCTATGAAATCAGAGCCTTCCTGTGCGGGGCCTGGGGACCTGCAATTTAAGTTAGCGTTGATCATTATTATTCCCTCTCATCCACACTCCTGTCCCTGAGAGCATCGTGTCCCATTCCCCACAATCCAGCTTTGAGTTCCTTAACACCCCAGTTCATAATCACATCACAATCCTGCCTTTCCATCTGAAGGTTCAGCCTCTGGTACAGAACTTGTCCTTGAAGGAGGAAAGAGGGAGTATCTGCTTTCCTCTTTCTTCCAGGGTAGAATTTGACTGGCCGGGGTGGGTGGGCAGTCAGCTTGATGCGTACAAACAGCTTGATGCGTACAGTCATGGAGTGAGCCTTGCAAGGTTAAGGGGTGCCCTTGAAACCAGAATTCAGTGTCTGTTCCTTCCCTGGCTTTATTACTTAATAGCTGTATAACGTTGGGAAAATTACTTAACTCTCTTTGAATTTCTGTTTTTCTCATCAGTAAAATGGGGGTAAGAATAGTACTTGTTCATAGATTTTGTGTGTATTAAACAAGGTGTCCTAGTCGGCTCTCGGACACAGACTCAGATGGACATTTTTATGTGGAGGGTCACTGGAGAGGGCTCTCGGAAACAGCTCTTGTAAGGGAGCGAGGCAAGCAGGATTAGGTAGAAGGTGACGTTGAACTGCGATGCAGTTGTGATGTAGGTCCCAGCTGATCCCGTGGGGAACTGTGGCGATGGGATGCTGTTCAGAGTTGTCCCGAATTGTGGGCAGGGGCTGGGCCTTTCTACGCTATACCCACCAGCCATGAGATGTGGGCCACCTCTGCAGAGGGGCATGACCTCAGGGAATGCATCTCCCTTTTGCTGAGGGTAGCTGTGTGCCAGTCTATGGTGCTGGCAGAAGGGGGAGGAGTACCTGAGTCCTGGGCATATCTCCGTGGTGCACCCTGCACCCACTACCTCAGATAATGCACATACAGACCTTAGCAGTGAGTCTAGCACATTTGTAAGTGTTCAGTGAGCACAGGCATAACTCGTTTTATCATGCTTTGCTTTAGCACACTTCGCAGATATTGCACTTTTTACAAGCTCAAGGTTTGTGGCTACCCTGCATCAAGCAAGTCTTTTGGCATTATTTTTCCAACATCGTCTGCTCACTTTGTGTCTCTGTGTCACATTTTAGTAATTTCAAACTTTTTCGTTATCATTTTACTTGTCATGGTGATCTGTGATTTTTTTTTTTTTTTTTTTTTTTTTT
>NW_006789049.1:725022-841819 GCF_000442215.2 Lipotes vexillifer
CCCCTGCATCGGCAGGCGGACTCTCAACCCCTGCGCCACCGGGGAAGCCCTGATTTTTTAATGTCACTATTGTAGTATTAACTATTACCATGATTATTCCAGCTCTAGCAGTGCCACTTAGTAACTGGGCCGCTTTCAGGAAGTTCTTAACATCACTTGGATGGCTTTCTTATATTTAAAATGGCAGATTCACAGTTCTGCTCTGCCTGCTTCCCTGAGTAGTTCTGAGCACATGTGAAGATAATGTATGTGAAATTGCTGAGTAGAATTTTATAAAAATGTAAAGTATGACTACGAGCCTTTTCTGAAAAGAATATATGGCCATGGCTTGGATTCCTTGAAGGGAAAGGTTGTGATAAATGTAAAAGTGCTTGTCTGTGAAATGTGGCATTTTGATTTTTCTTTCTTCTCTCCATAGGGAATTAGAATAATGGAGATGCTGTTAAAGGAACAGTGTGGTGCCCCCTTAGCTGAATAAAGAATCATCAGTGAGTACCAAAAGCAAAATCAGAATTATTTACTCAAGCCATGTCTTCATGCTTATAAGCCTGAGTATTATGCATCAGCCTCCCTGGGCTGTTCATGCTGTACGTTTCCCCGTTATATGCATGGGATACTGCCTCACAGGTTTTTGTTATCCGTTCTGTACCTTTATTTACTTGGTTCTTTGATTTTCAAAGCAGTTTTGTACTACGTTCTGGGTTACAACTGCACTCAAATTGTTTAAACTGTTTAACACAATCCACCATGATTAGCATCCTCAGAGTGGCATAGGTTTGTAGAGACTGCAGTTCAGAATTAACTGAAGCTTAATTTTATTGTCCTGAGAACAGTGAAAGGAGGGGTTTAAAATTGTATTTGGAGCAGCTTTAAACTGCTTCAACTGTTTAAAAGAAAACAAGAAAGGGACATGTTGATTGGCCAGTGAAATACAGACATTTTACCAGTCATGAATACTCCTCCCGATTTGGGGGCAGGGGTGCTCCCTGAAATGCTATTGAGAAAGATTCCAAGGCCTTGAGAATAACTCTCCAGCTCTGGGTAAGAGTGCTATGATTGATTAGCAATGTCTGCCATGGGCACAGGATGAAGAATAGAGCACTTGTGCTGTAGCACATGGCACTTTTAGGGCAAGTGATGTAGGGTTAACATAAGCAGGGGGATTTTGGAATTACTTCCTTCTTTTATTCCTTAAGTTTTTATTGTCTGCCTCAAGGACAATGGTCTTCATGGTGGAAAGGGCAGAACAAAATTATCTGAGAGACTCAAAGCCTAAAATAAATTTGTATAGTGGATTTGCATCTTACAAGATTTATTGGACTTTGATTTTTAACGTCTGAGAGAAGGTAAAACCTTTAAGTAGAGCACACATTGTTGTGGGTAGTTCAGAATTACCTCAAATTTCCTTATGTTGGCTTAAAACTAGAGTATACATGGTTTCGTATAAGCAACTTGGTCTCTAATTTTGATATACAATAAAGTTTGAGAACAGTTAACCAAAGAGGAAGCAAAAGGAATATTTGTGTACGAGAACCTCAGCATTCAAAGCATGCTGGCCAGGCCTGTGAATGAGAATTGGAGAATTATAAAGGTTTCTGCTTGTTTGCAGGTTTGACTCCATTCTGATTAATATCAAGCCTCTGTATACATAACACATACTAATACATTTATTTATTATTGGAACGGCTAAGCAAGATAATTTCATTTAGCACAAGCCCGGAACATGGCAGGTGCTCAAAAAATGTTGGCATGGAATCTAAATATGGCCTGCTCCCACATCTCTGTACGTGGAAAAGCTGTGGAGAACTTGGCCATATCCCCCTGTTTTTCCAGACTGGCCTCCTGTGAGGCTCACCAAGCACCACTACTACTTGTGCACAGAGCCCATCTTATCCTGCAGGGTGGGATCTAAAGTCAGCTCCAAGTTAAAAGAGAGGACGAGGAAACTCCACTTACAAGTGTACGTTGGTTTTCAGAGTTTAAATTAGTGATTTGGAAACTTTAGTGAGTATCAGAATCATCTGGAGAATTTGGTAAACACAGCTTGGTGAGTCCCACTCTCAGAATTTCTGATTCGTTAGGTCTGCAGGGAGGGGAGCCTGAGAATTTGTGCTTCTAACCAGTTCCCAGGTGATGCTGGTGAGGCTGATCCGTGGAACACACTTTGAGAACGATTGCTTTAAATAAGTTCTCATCTCTGAGTTTGAGACAGATGAAACGCAAGCCCCGCGAAAGCTAATAGCTGGGGTTTTGAAAGTGTTGTCACGTATTCCATCGACTTTAGATTAATCAGAGGAGGAATGATTTTCTTTGTGGGGCCTTCCCCTGATTTTAGCATCTCAGCTTCTGCTTGTTTGCCCTTTTTTCTTTTTTTCTTCTTTTCTTCCCCCTGCTTGAATGTTGACAGGCTCCACAGTGGAGCAAAGATGACTGAAAAGAAAAGAGTTGAGATTCAACAACAGCTCGTATTTGAAATTATGTTTGTGATTTAAAGTGTCGCTAATGGGAAAGAGGAAACTAAACAAGTATTACCTCCTGTCTTAAATGACCCATGTTTTTGTTTTTTTGTTTTGCTTTTACTGTGGTGGAGAGCTAAGTCATGAACTCAGGACTTTGTATTTCCTTTTTTAAAAAAAATTTATTGTATTTTATTTATTTTTGACTGTGTTGGGTCTTCGTTGCTGTGCATGGGCCTTCTTTAGTTGAGGCAAGTGGGCTCTACTTTGGTTGCAGTGCCGGGCTTCTCATTGCCATTGCTGTCGCTTCTCTTGTTGTGGAGCACGGGCTCTAGGTGCACAGACTTCCATAGTTGAGGCACATAGGCTCAGTAGTTGTGGCACATGGGCTTAGTTGCTCCATGGCATGTGGGATCTTCCCGGACCAGGTATCGAACCTGTGTCCCCTGCATTGGCAGGCGGATTCTTAACCACTGTGCCACCCTGTATTGTTTCTAAAAAGCAACCAATTCCTCCTCGCTGAAGTGAAATAGTTGAGGTCTGGATAACTATTAGTTTAGTGCAGGACAGGTGCATTTAATGCAACAGAGTTCCCGAAGGATTTACATAGTTGGAACTGTCATAATTTATGACCAGTTTTCTCAGGAGCAAATATGAAGTAAGAGGTGTATACTCTTACCACTTGGATCTACAATTACTGCAAATTAGGGGCTATTGCTGAGACTTTAAGCTTTATTCAAAATCAGATTCATTTAGGTATCTGTGCACAGTTAAAATGACTAATTTCAATGTAGGATTTGGTAAGTTTTGACACATATGTACAGTTATGTAAGCATCATGAAAAACATGATGTGGAGCATTTTGAGGCATTGCTGTTGCTGCAGTGCTGTTGCCAGCTTATTACTTTTAGCTCATTTTCTTGACTGATTTTACAAAGTTTGGCAAGCTTGAAATACACCTGTTTTAATGGAACTTTTTATTTTCTCAAAATTATATCTACTGGAAGTGGGAGAATGTTTGTAGATGGGGAACTACCTTTTATGAGCAGTAAAATGCTACATTAAAAGAAAAGGTTGGGGGGGGGGGATTAGCTCCATAGCCGTAGAGCAGAGGTCAGCCAACTGTAACCTGGGGGCCAAATCTAGCCTGTGGCCTCCATTTGTAAATAAAGTTTTATTAGAAAACGCCTATGTTCCTGGCTATGTTCCAGCTACAACAGAAAAGTGAAGAACTGTGACAGAGATCTTACAGCCTACAAAGCCTAAAATATTTACTGTCTGGTCCTTTAAGAAAAAGTTGTCTCTCCCTGGGATTAGAGTTTGCCTAAATTAACATCAGGTGGCCTCGTGGTGGTGGTTTGGCCTTTTTTTAATGTAGCATTTGATCACATCTTACCTCTTTTCCAAAGTTAATAGTGCAAGAGTTTATTTTTTCTGCATTAGCGCCAACATAACCACTTGGATGGTATTATTTTAAGGCATAAAAAAGCATTAAAATAATCACAACAAGGAAGTTAAGATACCAGCAATAGTGATCATTAAAGTTGCTTCATAAAGTTCCAATGCATGTGCATGAATGGGGTAGGAATATAGGCATTTTGTTTAGCAGATAAGATAGCACTGGGATGTGGCAATAGTGTAGGTGCCGTATACAGTGTACTCAAATTTTGAGCTTTGGAATTTTGCAGTTCTTAATGTTTTAAAAAAACATTCCATGGGGTCTGCACACGTGTGCCTAAGGAGACATTATTTAATATTTTTATATTCTACCACATTTCAAATTTGCATAATTTAAAGTCACATAGAACGTGACCACATTGTGTAGGGTACCTCACACTAAAGATGCTTCCTAGATCTCTCTGGCCTGTATATCTAAGTGGGCGTTTGATAGTTAAAAAGCTTAGAAAGTGATTTTGTCCTGAGCCAAAATGGAGGTGCATAAATCTCACTAATCAGTGGGCTTGGGGTGTTGCTGCTGACACATCCATCTGATAGATATTTGATTTCCTGTCATTTTTGAAGAAAACAAATAGCCCTGACATCTGTTTGTTCTTGCTGCTGGCAGTTGGGAGACCGGGCTTGGTGAGGTTCGAAAACACAGTAGAGTTCTTTCACATCGGAATGATTAAGACCTCAATTTTAGCTATATCTTAACTCCCCTTTGAACCAGCTCCTCTGGGCAGTTGGTAGTTTATTAATAAAACGAGGTGCTTGCTTTGTTTGAAGATCATTAGGAGGCGGAAATGCAGTTTCTTCAAGAATTATCCGTAGTGATAGAATTCAAGTGACTCTTAAGAGTTGCTTCAGAAAAGAGGGCAAATAAGTATTGATTGTTGAGACATGTTTATTAGGTGATAAAGCCTGTTTGCTTTCTCTTGCAGGGAAGCTGTGTTGTGTCTACTTTTGCTCGAGAATCTTTTCTCGGACACAACACATCCAAAGACACAGTTTTCGAAATACAGGTATAAGAATGCAGTGTTGGCAGCTTACAGAAGAGGAAACCTTTCTGCCGGGATATGACATGATACACTCCCCCTGGGAGCCGACCTCAAATAGCGGCTCTCGTGGAGCTGAGACCTTCTGGCTGATTCTTATGGCATAATCTCTACGATTTTACAAATAAAGGAAAAATCCCATGGAAGGTGATGCCTGCCCTTCTTCAGGATATCCTGCTGATTGCCTGGTGGCGGTATTGGGGCAGCCAAGGATGGGCCAGAGGCATGGAAAATGCTGCTTTTGCCTGTTTGTTCTCTACATCGTTGCTCATAGGATTCATGAGAGGATTCTGGGGCGAATAAAGGACTTTAACCTGATACTTGATTCTTAGGTGGCCTGGAACAGAGAGGAATATACCATACCTGTGTTGAAGTTAAGCCATATTCACAGTAGTGTTGAAGATTCTCAGAAATCAGGAGCATTTGATTTCTACCCATCAGTACTACGTAACTGCCATCAGCTAGCTTTTATAATATAACACATGAACTGTGAGTGGTCCTTAAAAGAACCTGGGGAGTGGCGAGACAGGCTATCATCTTGGCTCCTAACTCATTCTGAGATGTGGAGCAGATTGTGACCTCTCTGTTTTTCATTGGGCAAATGGGGATAATTGGGCACAGATCTTTCCACTTGTGATGATTTAACAAGGTTGTTTGGTATGAAAAGCACCCGTTTGGGAGTCAGATGGACTCCGATTTGAATCTGAGCAGGGCCACACAGCAGCTTGGTGGTTACGTATGTAATTTAAAATCTTTCTTAAAGATCTTTCCTACATTCAGTTTTTAGGTTTATAAAGTGGGATTATAGAGTTAACCTTATGAGGCTGTTGGAACAATTGGAGATCATGTGATAAAGTGCCTAGCATGCTACCTGGTACACAGAAGTAAATAGAAGCTATTATTAGTACATGAAACCATTTTGGAAATATACTTTTCTAACGTAAGGTAATGTAGTAGTATTGTTTGAAAATTAGGTGACGGTAGTTTGCATTCCCCATGATCTGAAGCCAAAATGTAAATGCACACTACCTAAAAGAAAGCTTGAAGAGGGGCAGTAATTTGGAATTCATTGTCTTAAGTTAAAACAAGTTGGGCCATTACTGGAAAGTCCTGGGGAAATTATTTTTTTTTTTAATATTTGAAAAATTTTCCATTTACTGAATGATGAATTTCAAAGTAATTGTTTTTTTAAATTTATTTTTCTTTTTTAAAATTTTAATACAAGCCTGCCACTGTGAGCTCCTCTTATTGCATTTGAGCTGTTTGTGCTGCCTGAGTTTTGTGTCTTAGGATAATTTCCCTTCATTTCCTTAGTGTTTCATTCCTCACTTGTGTTGGAGGGAAAATGAATGGTAGAAACCAGAACACAACTTTGACCTCCTTTTCCAGTTTGTGTTGGAGGGAATGGTAGAAACCAGAACACACTTTGACCTTTTCCCAGTTTGTAAATGGCAGTTGGTAGGCTTTAGGAATAAGAGTGCATTTACACAAATAAAAGGTGATGTGAATTATCACAGAGCTGAGAGGCGAGAAATCTGTACTTGGAGGTTGACGTTAGAATAAATGTAATTCTGGGAGTTCCCTGGTGGCCTGATGGTTAGGACTCCAAGCTTTTCACTGCCAGGGTCTGGGTTCAATCCCTGGTTGGGGAACTGAGATCCCGCAAGTCTCCTGGCGCAGCCAAAAAAAGCAAGAAAGAATGAATGTAACCCTTCATACTCAACAACTTGCATTCTGTGAAAGCAGGAGTTCTCAACCTTGACTGTCCATTAGAACCACCTGGGAGCTTTCTGCACTCCTGCCTACAGTACATCTGGGACCAATAAGTCAGAATCTCTGGGGGTGGAACCCAGTCAGCAGTATTTTTTAAAGCTCCCTAGGTGATTCCAGTGGCCAGCGAACACTACAGTTCTGGGTGATTTGCAGATATTATCTGATTCCTTTCTTCACATCTCCAAGGTAGGAAAGTATCTTTGTAGTAAGAATTATTGTTAGAGTGAAGCACAGAGAGGCTGATTTTTTGCCTTAATTCCTTGAAGCTGGCATGGCCAGTGCAAATGCCTGCAGGGGTCTGGCAGGTGATGTGATGTGTGCAGCAGGCTGGCGGCCACTGGGGAGACCCCAGGAGTACGTGGCTGTGGTGAAAGGTGGGCAGCTGCTGCCCGGCTCCAGCACAGTGTTGCCAAGTGGCTGGTTTTTCTAGTTCTTCCAATTTCCAATTTTCCAGGAAAAGATACTATTAAAAAAAGAAAGAAATCACCCAATTTTTATGTGTTGGCAACGAATTCAGGATTGTTGAAAACATTGTGCCTGCCAAACAAAACATGTTTGCCAGTAGTTTCCAGCCTTTGCTTCAAGAGTGTTAAGGACCAGCTTAAACATCTCCGCCAACTTTTAAGAGATTTGCGTTTCCCTATTCTGGTTGTAAGCTGCTTTCTGCCTCTCCTCCAAGACTGCTTTTACGTGTATTTTCCTCCCCATTCCCAAGCGATCCTCTGAACTTGCATCAGACACTTATCCTCAGGTTTTTTTTTCCCCCGCTGTGGGCATTCATTACTTCAGGTTTCACATATATGGCTTAGAAATCGTATGCTCCTTTTAAAATTAGTTAGGGCTTGTTAAACTTTATTATGTGTCAGAATCTTCTTCCTGTGATAAAACATTTAGAAGTCCACATGTAATTTGATTATCTATAAAATGTCAAAGCCGGGAGTATAGCCTTACTGGGTGCATTAGGAACAAGGGTGGGAAGGGTTAATTCACAGATCTGACCAGTCTCCTGACTGGGTTGCTGAACCTACACACGGAAGGTGCGGATGTATTACAGTGATTCCCAGGCTTCTACTTGTACCAGAAATCCTTGGGTAGGTGGGCTCAACTGCAGGTTCCCAGGGCCTTCCCCAGAGATTCTGATTCCTGGAATTTCATTTGGGACTCGGGGATCTCCATTTTAAAACAAGTTCACCAGGAGTCTTGGTTGTGCTGTTTCGCAGACCAGATTTTGAGAAACAGTGATTTAGGGGAGGTGTTTGTGGCCTCTGTGTCTTCTATCATTTAAGAAGGGTTTATAGTCAGCTGGGCCTACTCATCAATACAGCTGATCACTCAGGACATAATATAAAGTTCCCATGCACAGAGAAGCTGACTGAGGCTATCCCTACATGGCTGAGGTGCTTTTACCATGAACGGGCTTTTATGGTTTCAATCGTGGGGATAAAAAAGGTGCTATATTCTTTTGATATAAATTGCTTTGTGTATTTTATAAGCAGTACCTGTGTAGTAATATCCCATTTATCAGACATCGTGGGTGCATGGTATAGCTGACTCAAGATTATTCTTTTAAGTCTCACATCTTTTTTGCTCTATTTCAGCCATTTACATGGAGCTCTTTTTTTTTTTTACATCTTCATTGGAGTATAAATGCTTTACAATGTTGTGTTAGTTTCTGCTGTACAACAAAGTGAATCAGCTATACGTATACATATGTCCCCATATTGCCTCCCTCTTGAGCCTCCTCCTAATTTAGTATACATTTCCCTGCTTTTGCAAACAGAATCTACTGAAGATAATGAAATCACTTCAGAGTCATCATTTATGTTTTGAATTCTTTCAGCTCCTATTTAGGTTTGTTAAAGCCCCTCCACTGAATGGCTCTGCTCTTTGAGTTTTGCCATGGTTTTCATAGTTTCTTCTTTTCCGTCACTGTTCCCTGTCGTTTCTCTCTTCCTTAACTCTGCCTGTCTCTAGGAACTTTGCTCTCCTTTACTGTATGGAGTTGGGAATTGCTGTAATTGCATACTATATGTCAAGTAACAGTAAACAGGAGCTGAGTGAGTCTTTGGGAGGCTTGTTTTTTAGCAGTGAAATGGATGAACGTTGCTGCATTGACTTGGTGACATTATTTTAGTGGCTCTGCTACTTCCTCTAACTTCCTCATCCTTGACTGCAGATGTCTGATCTGTGACCTCAAGATAACCGAGATATTGCTATAAATGATTTACTTAGATCTGTAAGCTGTTGTCTCCCCAGCTGTGTTAGTGTTTTTATATGTCCAGTTTTATAATGTGAAACGTAAGTAGATTACAAGTGAACATTTCTGTGCCAAGTTTCTGTGCAGGATAAAGTGTTTTTGATTCAGTGTTACTGTGATCTAGAGCTATAAATTAGTTGTATACCTGTGAAATTCAATCCTGCCGTCATTCTGAAATAAAGGTGTCACAACTAATATTTATGTGTGAATTTTAATTTCTTGAGGGTATCACATCACCTGGCAGAGCTTGTGTTTATCATTTGTAGTAGTGATTCTAGTCCTTTCAGCAGCCCCAGATAAGAGTGTTATACCAGCCAGATGATGTTAGCTCCCCGCTTCCCCCAAGTTGAGCCGTTAACGTTTCTCCCAGAAATAAGCAGAAGCTGCTCTTACTGGGTGACAGAATGGACCATGTGCTAATGGAGCAAAGGACCAGGATATGCAGAGCAAGAAGAAATGAAGCACAAACAGTGGCATGAAGTCATGGGGTCCCAAAGGGGGAGGGAGAGACAGAGCAACTGCTTGTTGACCTGCTTGTGAGGCTCAGCTATACCTTCTGTACTTTGTTTCCGTGAGATTTGCCTCTATCCTTTTATTTGTCCGCCTTTTACTTGAATGCATGCGAGTGGATTTCTGTGCCTGGTTTCCAGAGTGCCTTGTCCAAGCCCTATTGATGCCTTTCTTTTGTTAGAGCCTGAGGGCCTTTAGGGGTAGAGTCCTTGGTTCATCCAGCACTTACTGAGCACCTGCTGCATGAGGGCAGGATTTGTCTTCTCTTTTGACTTGATCCAGTGGGTTTCCAAGAGGCTTGCACCTTCATTGTACTGACAGAGGGCAGTAATTACCAATTGATGATAAGACCAGACACATTTACCTCTTGGGTACATTACACCATGATTGCTTAAAGGATGCAGAAAATAGCACAGGAGGCATAGCATAATGGAGAGCTTAGCACAAAATGTATAGCTTGTTGGCCCCAGAGCCTCACCAGCAGATTGCACGGTTGTGTAATCATGTCTCAATTAGTGGGGGGCACCTCATACCTTTTTGGAAGATAACTGGTTCTCTCCAGCCTCAGCCTTATATATGGAAAGGTGGAGCTGCCCTGCATGAGACCACCTTCTCGTCTGAGCCACGTAGGGGCTGCACAGTGCACAATGACTGCAGGGTGCAGGATTTTCTGGCATAAAAGTCTTTTACTTTCAGACTGTTCTATTACAGCCTGATCTGAGGACGTCCCTGAATTCAGGGCTGCAGTATCAGTGTCTTGTTTCCCTGATGTCTGGGTGGTCATGCTAACTAGTTCTGGCTAATCCTGCAAACGCCAGAACCTTAACATGAGCCTTGGAGAGACTGAGGCAGATAGAGGGTTAGAGTCCTAAGAATGACAAACCCAGTGTGGTGAGGAATCAGAATAAAAATTAACTTACATAAACAGTTGACAGAAATTTAAGATGCAGTATTTAATTTTTAACATGCAGTATTTCTTACATTCCTCGACTGCCAATTGGAACCCCCTGAGGAGCTTCAGAAATACTGATGCTTGGATCCCACCCCCTGAGATTCTAGGCTGCAGCCTCTGCATCAGGAATGCATCAAGCTCCCCAGGTGATCCTGATGCCATGGCCAGCAATTTTGTCAACTTCAGAAGTGATGTTTTGTTTTCCCAAAGGGATTATCCTTAAGCTAGCTGGCAGAAGGAGTTTGCAATACGAGAACTCTTTTTTTTCTAATGTTTTGCCTCTAGTCCTTAAGAAAAATATAATTCACTGTCTAAGAAAAAGGTGCTCCAGTGTCTCTTAAATGCTAATAGAAGAAAAGAGAGCCTAAAAATATTTCAGCATGCTCAGCCTGCTTTGTTATCATCAAAAGTTTGGGTTGTATTTGGTGGAACAGAATCCCATGCAGAAAAAGGATTCCATAATAACTCAAGACCCTTACTTGTCTGAAAGGGTTAAACTGAGTAACTGTACTTCCAGACCTTAAGATGTAGTGCTCTGGGGGGCTTCCCTGGTGGCGCAGTGGTTGAGAGTCCGCCTGCCGATGCAGGGGACGCGGGTTCGTGCCCCGGTCCGGGAAGATCCCACGTGCCGCAGAGTGGCTGGGCCCGTGCGCCATGGCCGCTGGGCCTGCGCGTCCGGGGCCTGTGCTCCGCAACGGGAGAGGCCACAACAGTGAGAGGCCCTCGTACCTGAGCTATGGACAGCCATGCTGTGCAGGAGGTAACGGAGAGAAAATAGCAGCCCCCATCCTGCTAAATTAAACTTCATGGAGCTCTTCTACAGCATTCTCAGAGAAGGTTAGAGCCGTTTTGTGCCTGCCATCTGTTAGGCTGCTGGTGGAAACATTACTTCTTTGTGTAGGTGCCAGGATGAACATTTAGATCCGATGACAAAGGAAAATGCTAACTGTTCAGTTGTATGTTTTTTGTTTTCCTATTTTGAGTTTAGGTGTTCTCTTAAATTCAGAAGTCCTTAAATTGTTCAAACTTTGAAATCATCACATTGCCGGTTTCTTTAGAGGTTTAGGAGAAATTATTTTCTGGGTTGAAGCTCCTCTGTTATTTGTGTTTGTTTAAGGATATAGTCGTTAGTGTAGTCAAAACCAAAGTCATTCTTGTCAGTCAGTCCCCCCAAAAATTCCCCTGGTCCTCAGGACAAGAGGTTTACAAAAGTAGCCAGAAATATTTTAATGAATGAATTACCCCAGCGTAACATTATTGTAAATGGGAATAGAATTTGGGGCAAGGAGGGGAAGAAATGTGCAAGGTCATACCTGTCACTCATTAGGGTGACTACCAGGAAACCTTTACTGTCTGACAGTTTGTTTCCCAAGTGACATTTCAGAGTTGGGGGATATAGCATGGAAGTTTAGAGCCTTAATTCATGTCTTAAAAAAAATATTTCTGAACATATCCATAGGTACAGCGGAAAAAAGTTCAGTACAGTTCTGGTATCTTGATGATTGGATTTAAAGCCTTTGGAAAACTTGGAGTCACATCTGAGGCACTAGATGGCTACAATTTTTAATTACAGTTTTAAATTGGATTAAACTATGCCTCAGAATACAATGAGAACGATTCCAGTATGGGCAGTAGTCTTTTTGTCTGTGTGAAGTTAGAGCTAGCATTCTAACTTGTTTCCTTAGGTGTTAATCGTTCTGTCAAGTGGTATGAGTCCATTTCCTCCTGGAAAAATAAATGCTAACAATGTTTTTGGGCCTTATCAAAGGCAGAGATGTTGCAGAGAAGAATTGGGGAATAGCAAAGTGCTAGCCAGGCATTTATTTCCCTCGATCTGCCTCTGAAACCTCTTCCTGGGGTATCACCTGCTATAATCAAAGCAGGTTATGTATTTGTAGCGGAAATGTATGGCTGTCTATGTGAGGGAGGTGTGAAGCCACAAGATAGACGGGCAAAATGTTCCTCTTAGAACATTTTTCTCAAAGATTTGTGGGGAAAACATTTTTATTAAAACAAATGTATAACTTCGTAGAGGGTAAGATTGGAATGGATTCTTCTTTTTTTTTTTTTTTCTTTGCGGTACGCGGGCCTCTCACTGCTGTGGGCCTCTCCCGTTGCGGAGCACAGGCTCCGGACGCGCAGGCTCAGCAGCCATGGCTCACGGGCTGAGCCGCTCCGCGGCACGTGGGATCTTCCCGGACCGGGGCACGAACCCGTGTGCCCTGCATCGGCAGGCGGACTCTCAACCACTGCGCCACCAGGGAAGGCCAGGATTCTTAATTTTTAGAAAAGGAGACGTAGAAGACATTTTGCTTGGGACACTGCTTAGAAAGCTGCATTGTAAGTAGCAGGTGTTATATTGGGTTGAATATAATGGAAATACCAAAGGATGATAATTACATATGCTCAGCCTGATAGAAGCACTTGCAATTAGTACATCCTCAAACACTGCAGGGCCTTGTTCTGCTGGGGAGAGGTCCCTCTTTGGAAAAATTGGAGAAACCCTGATGTAGGCCACCTCCAATCCCTGGAACTCGCAGAATTCCCATGAGCCTCAGAGTCGGTCTTCCCTCCCAGCAGCATGGCCTTTGGCTGCCAGTGTCTTGTAATATAAAATGGGTCAAACATCGAGTAAACTTGGGTAAACCTTGCCTTCAGGGGCATCACAGATTATTTTGAGGGCTGAGTTAATGTCTCTTAGTTGTTGAGAAGGAAGAACATAAGTAGGAAGAGCAATTATTGAATATTAAAATTTAAATTATTTTTCACTATAATTTTTTTGGGGGCAGTTGTGTTTCCACTTTTGTTCAGAGAAAACATTAGGAAAATTTTATTTGTCAATATAATGTTTTTCACATACTCTTTTCTCCTAAATGGAGGCAGTTCAGATGCACCTATAAACCACAGCTTTCTCTAACCAGGCTATCTGCAGTGTTTAACCCAGGGTGCTTGATAAAATCAATGGGAAGGGGTGTGATTAGTCTCGAGGTAAAATAACAAACACAGGGAAAAATTAATGAAGCAGTTTTGATTCTTGTAATTATAGTGGTGTGACTGGCTCTGCTATAGTGAAGCTCTTATCATTTCCAATAAGAAACCTCTTTTCTGGTTTACAGATACATTTTAACTGTCATGTAGATGGAAATTGTATGGCAGCTGCTAGCAGGAATTTTTGTTTACAAAACACGTATTTCTATTGAGAATGCCAACTTTGGTATTACCCCAGCTTCTTTGTTGAAATAGCACATCCTGGTCAGATCTGAATTTCCCTTCACAAAAGTGATATTTGACAATAAATTTGGCGTTAGGTTAAAATACAAGAAATCTGAGCATCTGATTGGATTCAAATATAGCCCCAAGGTTTAAACTAGAATCCTAGTTATGCTCTGTGCTAGCTGTGTACATAAGCTCTCTGGGCTTCGTTTTCCTCATATGGGATGGAGTAATAATCGGGACTATTTTATAGGGTTATTGAAAGGATTAAATGAGTTCCAGATATGTAAAAACAGTTGGAATGAAACAGTGCCTGGCACATAGTAAACACTCAGCAATCTCTGGAAGAGACTGTGGCATTAATTCTTTAAACATTTGGTAGAATTCGCCAGTGAAAGTATTCAGGCCTCAGATTTTTGTTTTAGGGGGATTTTTAATTACAAATGTGGTCTGTGTAATAGTTGTAGAGCTATTCGAATGTTCTTTTTCATACTGGGTGAGTTGAGGTAGTTTGTGTTTTTCGAGTAATTGCTGTATATTATATAAATTGTCAAATTTATGTGTGTAGAGTTGTTCATAGTATTTTCATATTATCTTTTTGATGTCTGCCTGGTCTTTAATGATAAGCTCTGTTTGTCAATTTTACCAGTCTTTTCAAAGAACCAGCTCTTTCTTTCATTGATTTTTCTCTATTGCTTTTCTGGTGTATTTTATGGACTTCTGCTCTTTATTATTTCTGTCTCCTGCTTGCTTTGGGTTTGTTTTTCTCTTCTTTTATAGGTATTGAGGTGGGAGCTTTAGAGTATTCTTTTGAGACTTTTCCACTTTTCTAATGTGTACATTGAGTGCTATAAATTTCCCTCCTAAGCACTGCTTTAACTGTTGTACAAATTTTGATACGGTGTATTTTCATTTTCATTCAGTTCAATGTATTTTTTAAAAATATCTCTCAAGACTTTCTTTTTGACCCATGGATTATTTAGAAGTGTGTTGTTTAGTCTTCCAATTGGGGATTTTCTAGATGTCTTTTTTTTTTGTTTTTAACATCTTTATTGGAGTGTAATGGCTTTACAATGGTGTGTTAATTTCTGCTTTACAACAAAGTGAATCAGCTATACACATACATATATCCCCATATCTCCTCCCTCTTGTGTCTCCCTCCCACCTTCCCTATCCCACCCCTCTAGGTGGTCACAGAGTGAGGTAAGTCAAAAATAGATGTCTTTTTTGCAGTTCATTTTAATCTGCTTACACTGTGATTGGAGAACACACCCTCTATGATTTTAACTCTTTAAATCTGCTGGAGTTTGTTTTCTGGCCCAGGATGTATAAACTATCTTGGTATATGTTTCATGGGCACTTGAAAAGAATGGGTATTCTGCTATTGTTGGGGGAAATGTTTTGCAAATGTTGCTTAGCTCCCCTTGGTTAATGGTGGTATTGAGTTCTTCTGTATTCTATCTGACGTTCTGTCTAGTTGTACTATCAATTATTGAGAGAAGGGTATTGAGATCTCAAACTGCAGTTGTGGATTTGTCTGTTCCTTCTTTTATGTCTATAGGTTTTTGCTTTACATATTTTGTAGCTCTGTTGTTTGGTACGTAACACGTTTAGGGTTGCTATGTCTTCTTTTTGGATTAACCTTTTTATCATTTTATAATGTTGCTGTCATTGATAATTTTCTTTGCCCTGAAGTTTCCTTTAGCTAGAGTACCTTTAATAGGAGTGCCTATATTTCTTTCTATTAACATTACATTTTAAGTGCATTTCTTATAAATAGCATACAGTTGAGTCATGTTTTTTAATCTGCTTTGCCAATCTCTGACTTCTAATTGGTGATTTAGATAATTTACATTTAATGTAATTATTGATTTATTAGGGCTTAAGTCTTCCTTTTCAAAAAAAGATTTGTTCCTTTTGAGTGGGGGCCTTCCTTGGGGTTATTCAAACACATTTTAGAAATCGTGTTTGGTTTATCAATACAGTGTTTTTGAGTGAATCTCTTTGTATAGCCTTTTCTTCTAGTGATTGCTAGGCTGCCCCTTTCCTGGTCCTCTGCCTAGAGAGAGAAGGCTTTTATTGTTTTTGTTTGTTGTTTTTGTTTTTGTCTGTGCCTCTTGGCATTTCCAGGTTGCTGGCTTCTCTAGCACTCAGTCTGAAATATGAGTGTCATGGAGAGAATTCAGAAAACTCATTGCAGTGTTGTCATTTGGATTTCAAGTTTCCTGGTTGGTTTGCATTCTTTACTTCATTTTTCATAGCATTCTTATTTTGTATGTCATGTTCAGGGTTTGTTTGTTTTTTTTTTAATTGGGGTATAGTTGCTTTACAATGTTGTATTAATTTCTGCTGTACAATGAAGCGAATCAGCTATATGTATACATATATCCCCTCCCCTTTGGACCTCCGTCCCCACCCCCATCCCACCCATGTAGGTCACCACAGAGCACCGAGCTGAGCTCCCTGTGCTATACAGCAGGTTCCCGCTAGCTCTCTGTTTTACACATGGTAGTGTATATATGTCAATTCCAATCTCCCAATTCATCCCCCTCCCCTGTGTCCACACATCCATTCTTTACCTCTGTGTCTCTATTGCTGCCCTTCAAATAGGTTCATTTGTACCATTTTTCTAGATTCTACATATATGCATTAATATGCACTATTTGTTTTTCTCTTTCTGACTTACTTCACTCTGTATGACAGACTCTAGGTCGATCCACGTCTCTATGAATGACCCAATTTTTTTCCTTATTATGGCTCAGTAATACTCCACTGTATGTGTGTACCACATCTTCTTTATCCATTCCTCTGTAGTTGGGCATTTAGGTTGCTTCCATGTCCTGGTGAATTATTAGAGAAATGCAGATCAAAACTACAATGAGGTATCACCTCACACCAGTCCAAATGGCCATCATCAAAAAATCTAGAAACAATAAATGCTGGAGAGGGTGTGGGGAAAAGGGAACCCTCTTGCACTGTTGGTGGGAATATAAATTGATACAACCACTAGGGAGAACAGTATGGAGGTTCCTTTAAAAACTAAAAATAGAACTACCATATGACCCACCAATCCCACTACTGGGCATATACCCTGAGAAAACCATAATTCAAAGACACATGCACCCCAGTGTTCATTGTTCAGGGGTTTAAGTTTACTACTACTGACTTTTTATGAGTCCAAAGTCACTGGGCTCCTTTCTCTACTTCAGTCCTACCTGTCTTTCAAGTCTTAGCTGAAGTGTCATTTCTGTGAAACTCCCTTTGAGTCTACACCCTAGGCTGGGGGTCCATTTCTCTTTCCCATAGTACTCTGCACTTCTCGTTCTAATGACTTTGTTCAGTGTCTGTCTCCTCCATTTGACAGCTCTGCGGGCAGGGATTTGGTCCCATCCTGAATAAATGAGTGACATCATTTGTAAAACGAGGGAGTTGAAATAGATGAACTTGGAGATCCTTCATCTCTCACTTCTTTTCCTTTACCCTCATTTTCTCTCTTTCTCTCTCTCCTTTTCTCCCACCTCCCCCTTCCAAATAATTTCCAAAATAGAATCATACCTGAAATCTTCTCCTTCTGTGCCTTGCCAGCATTAGGTTTTATCATGAAAAACAAAATCAAAATTTTGGTTATGTTAGATGAATAATGACATCTTACTGTGGTTCTATTTTGCACTTATTTGAATACCAGGAAAGTTTATTCATCCTGTCAGCAAATACTGAACATCTACTATGTTCCTCCAAACTCTGTGGAAGAAGGCCCTAGAGGTAGAACAATTCACAAAACAAAGGCCTTGCTCTCATGGAGCTTACAGTTGAGGTTTTCTCATATTATTATTGATCATTTACATATCTTTTGTGAATTACATCTCCACATTAGCTGCTTATCCACCTGCCACCCTCTCTTTTTTTTTTTTTTTTTTTTTTTTTTTTTTGCAGTACGCGGGCCTCTCACTGTTGTGGCCTCTCCCGTTGCGGAGCACAGGCTCCGGACGCGCAGGCTCAGCGGCCATGGCTCATGGGGCCAGCCGCTCCGCGACATGTGGGATCTTCCCGGACCGGGGCACGACCCTGTGTCCCCTGCATCGGCAGGCGGACTCTCAACCACCGCGCCACCAGGGAAGCCCCACCCTCTCTTTTTTTAGTGTTCATTTAACAAATATTTTGCTCAGGAGTATGGGAGTTGTAAAGTTAAGACAGTCCATTTCACAATTCACTTAGCATCTATTCTGCCTCACCAGTACATACATTCAAACAAAAATGTTTTTCTCAAAAGACAGGTTTGAGCAGCCCACTTGTGACTATATTGTACACTCGATAAAAACTTTATTTTGAAAAAAAGGCCAAAGTGGTAGTGATTTTTGGCATTTTATTTTTATAATAAATGTGTGGCCTCACTGTGTAGCAGCAGTTAAATACCATATGTTGAAAGGGAATTGAGCAGTTGGATTTAATGGAACCATTTTAACAAGGACCAGTTGCAGTGTTAGGTTGTAATTGCAAAGGAACCTGCCTGGACTTAAATTTGTCATCTTGTTTTATTTTAAAATGATACTCAATTTGCATTTTCCAGACGCCAGAGGCAGTAATAAGAGGTCCTGGGTGACAAGTCTGTAACATCAGCAAGGTTTTATCTTTTAAATTTATTTTATTTTTAACATCTTTATTGGAGTATAATTCTTTTACATTGTTGTGTTAGTAGCTACTGTATAACAAGGTGAATCAGCTATACGTATACATATATCCCCATATTCCCTCTCTCTTGCATCTCCCTCCCACCCGCCCTATCCCACCCCTTTATGTGATCACAAAGCACCAAGCTGATCTCCCTGTGCTATGCAGCTGCTTCCCACTAGCTATCTGTTTTACATTTGGTAGTGTATATATGTCAGTGCCACTCTCTCACTTCCTCTCAGCTTACCCTTCCCCCTCCCTGTGTCCTCAAGTCCATTCTATACGTCTACGTCTTTATTCCTGTCTTGCCCCTAGGTTCTTCAGAACCATTATGTGTGTGTTTTTTTTAGATTCCATATATATATGTGTTAGCATACGGTATTTGTTTTTCTCTTTCTGACTTACTTCACTCTGTATGACAGACTCTAGGTCCATCCACCTCACTACAAATAACTCAATTTCGTTTCTTTTTATGGCTGAGTAATATTCCACTGTATACATGTGCCACATCTTCTTTATCCATTCATCTGTCGATGGACACTTAGGTTTCTTCCATGTCCTGGCTATTGTAAATAGTGCTGCAATGAACAATGTGGTACCTGACTCTTTTCAAATTATGGTTTTCTCAGGGTATATGCGCAGTAGTGGGATTGCTGGGTCGTATGGTAGTTGTTTTTAGTTTTTTAAGGAACCTCCATACTGTTCTCCATACTGGCTGTATCAATTTACATTCCCACCAACAGTGCAAGAGGGTTCCCTTTTCTCCACACCCTCTCCAGAATTTGTTTGTAGATTTTTTTGATGATGGCCATTCTGACTGGTGTGAGGTGATACCTCATTGTAGTATTGATCTGCCTTTTTCTAATGATTAGTGTTGCTGAGCATCCTTTCATGTATTTGTTGGCAACCTGTATATCTTCTTTGGAGAAATGTCTATTTAGGTCTTCTGCCCATTTTTGGATTGCGTTGTTTGGTTTTTTTTGATATTGAGCTGCATGAACTGCTTGTATACTTTGGAGATTAATCCTTTGTCAGTTGCTTGGTTTGCACATATTTTCTCCCATTCTGAGGGTTGTCTTTTGGTCTTGGTTTCCTTTGCTGTGCAAAAGCTTTTAAGTTTCATTAGGCCCCATTTGTTTATTTTTGTTTTTATTTCCATTTCTCTAGGAGGTGGGTCAAAAAGGATCTTGCTGTGATTTATGTCATAGAGCGTTCTGCCTATGTTTTCCTCTAAGACTTTTATAGTGTCTGGCCTTACATTTAGGTCTTTAATCCATTTTGAGTTTATTTTTGTGTATGGTGTTAGGGAGTGTTCTAATTTCATTCTTTTACATGTAGCTGTCCAGTTTTCCCAGCACCACTTATTGAAGAGGCTGTCTTTTCTCCACTGTATATTCTTGCCTCCTTTATCAGAGATAAGGAGACCATATGTATGTGGGTTTATCTCTGGACTTTCTATCCTGTTCCATTTATCTATATTTCTGTTTTTGTGCCAGTACCATACTGTCGTTATTACTGTAGCTTTGTAAATAGTCTGAAGTCAGGGAGCCTGATTCCTCCAGCTCCTTTTTTCTTTTTCAGGATTGCTTTGGCTGTCTTTGTCTTTTGTGTTTCCATACAAATTGTGAAATGTTTTGTTCTAGTTCTGTGAAAATGCCATTGGTAGTTTGATAGGGTTTGCATTGAATCTGTAGATTGCGTTGGGTATCTACTACATGAATTTTTACTTTTATCTATTATTTTCTTCTTTGTACTTCTTTTTGGTTAACTTTACTGTTCTTTTAAAAAACAATTTTTGAGAGTAAACGTCAGAATATCGTGGAGGGCCTCCGTATGTCTGGGTTCCCTCTAAAAAGATATATTTTTAGTTTGCAATATGCATATAAATCAGTTTTTTTCTTTTGATTACTGCTTGAATGTATTCCATAAATTCTAATATGTAGTCATTATATTTTAGAAATTTTGAAATTTGGAGCTGTATCTCCTCTTTCACTTAATATTTGTTTGAGAGAAAAATTTATTGCTTATTTTATTGCATTATAATTAGGGAGTGGGTTTGTAATATTTCTTCTCCATAGGACTTACTGATACTTTCTTTGTGACCTAAGAGTTGAGTGGTCAATTTTGTAAATGTTCCCTGCTGCTTGAGAGGAAAATGTATGTTTCATTGTAAGGGTTTAATGTTTTCTATGTTTCCGTTAAGATCTATTTTATTGAGAATGTTGTTTAGGTGTTCTATAGCCCTGTTAATTTTTTGTCCACTTCACCTGTGTTATAATGAGAGTAGTTTGCTGAAGTCTATTATCAGGGTATTTTTGTGTACTTTTACTTGCTTCTCTTGTAGTTTCAGCTCTGTGAAGATGATTGCTCTGTTATTTGGTGCATAGAGACTTTGGAATATTATAGTTCTATTTTGAATTGCAGCTTTTAGCATTAGTAGTGCCCTTGTTGTCACATTAATATTTTTTTGTTTGGGGCTTGCATCCTACTTTGACTGATATCAGGATTGCAAACACTGCTTTCATATTGATTTCATTTGCCTGTTGTGCCTGTATCTGTCCTTATATGTTTACCCTTTCAGAATCACTTTTTTTTTTCAGGTGTGGCTCTTGTATACCAAAGGTTCAATATTTCTTTATGAGTCATTTTGGAAATATTTTTCTCTTAAAAGATGAGTTAAGCTAACTCACATTTATTAATATACTTGTTATGTTGGGTCTTTGTCATTTTAATTATAATTACTATCTCATCTTATTAAATTTTCTCTGTTTCTCTACGTGACGTGTTTGCTTTGGTCTTTAATAACAAAACTTTTTTAAAAATTAGAATTAGGTATCTATTGATAAGCTCTGTACCTATACCTTTTTAAATGCCCTTCTCTACTGTTTTCTTAGTTAACCTTTATTATCTGGTGTGTCAGTTTCTAATGTATCCTTTGACTCCTCCCTGTTATCTGTACAACAGATGTTCTCAAAGTGTGGTCCACTGGAGGCCCCTGAAACCCTTTCACAGGGTCTGTGATGTCAAAACTGTTTTCATAATAATACTAAGACTTTACTTTGCTTTTCCACTCTCACTCTGTCATGAATGCAAATGAACATTTTCCAGGGGCTACATGATATGTGATGATATTATCCCTTTGATAGCTAATGAAATGTGTGAAACACATATGAAAATTCAGGTGTCTTCTATTAAGCCAGACCTTAAAGGGATTTGCAAAAATGTGAAATGATGCCAGTAACTATATTTTTTGGGAAAAGCATTGTTTTTCATAAAAATGTTGCTTATGTTTCTGTGTAATAGGCTTATTATTGTTATTTGTAAGTAAATAAATAGCTTCTCCGTTTTAATTTGTAATATGGGATATATTGATACCTATAATTCAATAAATAAAAACTTTCTGAGATTTTCAAATTTTACAAGTGCAAGGATTTGAGAGGTCAAATCCCACATTGTGCGACATCAGTGAATTTATTCTCCTTTCATTTTCCCTCTCCGTTCTCTTCTACTTTTTATTTATATCATATTTACTTTGTCAAATATATTTATTTGCATTTTCTCATATGAGGTATTCATATACACATGATTGTGTTTTTAAGATATTTATTCTGTTCCATTGGTCTATTTTTCTGCTATTATGGCTTTATTGTGTGTCTTTATATATGGTGGCCAGCTTTTTAATTTTCTGTTTTATAGTTGATTTAGATATGCATTGACCCTTCTTCTTCCATGTAAATTTTAGAGTAAATATGATGACTTTCTCAAAGGTGTTCAAGTTGAAATTTTATTGGGAATTTATAGATTAGTTATGGGAAAATTTACATTTTAAAAATCATTATAATTTCCATTTATTCCACTCATCTTTGTCCTTTATTGGATTTTAAAATTATTTTCTAGAGAGGTATTGAGATTTGTTGCTTAGCTGAATTCCTAAATATTTAATATGTTTGTTGCTTATTATTATATTTTCTATTGGCTCTTGCTGATGTTGAGAAATACTGTTGATTTTTGTAGGTCAATCATATATCAACAGCATGGCTAAGCTCTGATTTTTTTCTAGTAGTTTGTCCTTAGATTATGTTGGTTTTTCTAAGTAGACAGCCATATATAATCTATAAGTAATGCTTCCACTACTCACTGTTGCATTTTGAGCATTTTATTTTGTAATTGGGTGAAATAAAAGTAAGAAAATATAGCAGTGTCAGGTTTGTTCTTTGTTGTACATGAGCTTCAATTATTCTTACCTGTACTGTCCAGTGTGATTATTTGAGAGTTGGGGCAGCACCTGTAGGGGTGTGTGTGTGTGTGTGTGTGTGTGTGTGTGTGTGTGTGTGTGTTTGGTATATGTGTGTATGTGTGTGTATGTGTATGTAGTATTATGTTAAGACTCATTATGAGTCCAAAAAAGTCATTCTTTGTAATCTGGAGAAGAAAATATTCAGCCTCTGAAGACCACAGGTACTGAGGAGGAGAAACATTTCTCTGAAATCCTCTCATTTGTATGATACCTGCTGATCTTTTTTTTTTCATTATTTTATTGGAGTATAGTTGATTTAAAATGTTGTGTTAGTGTCAGGTATACAGCCTAG
Source organism: Lipotes vexillifer (assembly GCF_000442215.2). NCBI lineage: Eukaryota > Metazoa > Chordata > Mammalia > Artiodactyla > Lipotidae > Lipotes > Lipotes vexillifer. The sequence continues at coordinate 747,935 of NW_006789049.1, forward strand.
TGATTCGATTATACATATACATATATTCATTCTTTTTCAGGTTCTTTTCCCATATATTACTATGGAATATTGAGTAGAGTTCCCTGTGCTATACAGTAGGTCCTTGTTTGTTATCTATTTTATATGTAGTAGTGTGTGTTTGTTAATCTTGAGCTCCTAATTTATCCCTCCCCCAACACATTTGCCCTTTTGTAACCATAGGTTTGTTTTCAAAATCTGTGAGTCTGTTTCTGTTTTGTAAATAAGTTCATTTATATCATTTTTTTTAGATTCCACATATGAGTGATATCATATGATATTTGTCTTTCTCTGACTTACTTCACCTAGTATGATAATCTGCAGGTCCATCCATGTTGCTGCAAATGGCATTATTTCATTCTTTTTAATGGCTGGGTAATATTCCATTGTATATATGTACCACATCTTCTTTATCCATTCCTCCTAAATTTATCCCCCTAAATGTCGATGGACATTTAGGTTGCTTCCATGTCTTGACTATTGTAAATAGTGCTGCAATGAACATTGGGGTGCATGTATCTTTTTGAATTATGGTTTTTCCTAGATATATGCCCAGGAGTCGGATTGCTGGATCATATGTTAGTTCTATTTTTAGTTTTTTAGATATCTGTTGATCTTAATACCTTGGTGAGTTGACTAACAAAAATCAAACATTGTCTATTTTACTTACTTGATTTGAATTTAAAAAATTTTGTTTTTATTGCACAATTTATTATTTTAAACTAAATAAGTAATAAATTAAAACATATTAATTGTAAATTATTCAAATCGTATTCAAATGATGTAGAACTAGACAGAATAGAAACCCCTCCTTTTATCTTATTTCATATGTCCACCTTCCCTTCCTTCTATCACTATCAACAGTTTTTGGTTGCATCTTTCATCCTGTTTCTTTATATTTAAATACATACGCTTATCTATTACACAACTTTTTTCTTCAGCTACTTTTAAAATATATTCTTTATTGAAACACAATTCACATGCCATAAATTCCACTGTTTTAAAGTGTACAATGTAAGTGGTTTTCAGTATTTTCTCAAAGTTACATAACCATTGTCACTATCTATTTCCAGATCATTTTTATCACCCGAAAAGAAGCCCCATAGCGGTTAAAAGTCACTTGCCATCTCTCTCTTCCTCTAGCCTCTCACAACCACTAATATATTTTCAGTCATTGGATTTGTGTAGTTTGGACACTTCACATAAGTAGAATCAAACAATATGCGATCTTCTTTTACTTAGCTGCATATGACTTTTTAAAATAAGTATTAATGGGATCATAATAAACATATCATTCTGATTCTTTTTTCTCTTAGTATTTCTTCCATATCATCTTATATATTTCTGCATAATTATTTTTAGTGGCAGTATAGCATACACAGACCTGATGCATCCTAGATTTTTCATGTTCCATTATTGATGGATATATGGGTTGTAGCCAGTCAATATGATCAACAATCTCATACTGAAATTTGTTTTTGATACATGTAATGTGCATGTGTAAGAGCTTTGTCTACCATGGGAATCTACAAAATAATAATAGTACCCACCTTAAAAATTTATTGTGCAAATAAAGCAAGATAATACCAGTGCTTTGAACAATGCCTGGCAAATAGCAAACTCTCAATAAATGGTAGCTGTTATTATTACAGAAATATTCAGATCTTCAGTAGCATAGAAAATGTTTATGATACAGTAGTGAGTTTAAAAAGCAACCCAGTAAAATAGTATATATTCTTTGGTTGCAATTCTGTGATAACTATATCTGCTTATGAATAAAAACTCAAAGGAAATATTTATATGTGGAAAGAATTGCTTTGCTATGATGATGGTATTGTGGGCTGCCTTTTTATGTTTTCAGAATGTCTTTCAAAATGTTATGTCAGTATAAAATGATAAGAGATGTGGAGAGAGAAGAAGAAATCTTGACTTGCCCTTGAGTGAGAAAGAGGTTCTCAAGCATCTTCCTGCTGGGGGCCCCCACCCAAAACAATGTGGCTCTGACAGGAATGAGTCAAGACTAAGGTAGCTCACCATGATTTTTTCATCATCTTGTGAAGGCTTCCTCATGGTTTTCTCTCCCTTCATTGTAAAAATCTTTGCTTTATCTCCTTGGTTATTCATTTATGCATCCATTCAATAGATATTTATTGAGAGCCCACTGTGTGCTAGGCGTTCTAGGCACTGAATGGACATTAGTGAACTATGTTGAACAATGGAGAGTTCTTGAGTTTTGCAATAGAAAAAAAATCTTAGACTTATACCAACAAATAAGAAAATACCAATGATAAGTGCTATGCAGATAATTAAAATACAATGATGTGATGATACTAGACAGCATGGCTACTTTATTATTATTTTTTAAAGAAATTTTATTTATTTATTTTTGACTGTATTGGGTCTTCATTGCTGCGTGTGGGCTTTCTCTAGTTGTGGCGAGCGGGGGCTACTCTTCATTGTGGTGTGCAGGCTTCTCATTGTGGTGGCTGCTCTTGTTGCAGAGCAGGGGCTCTAGGCACGCAGCTTCAGTAGTCGTAGCTCAAGGGCTCAGTAGTTGTGGCTCGCAGGCCCTAGAGCACAGGCTCAGTAGTTGTGGCACATGGGCTTAGTTGCTCCGCGGCATGTGGTATCTTCCGGGACCAGGGCTTGAACCCGTGTCCCCTGTGTTGGCAGGCAGATTTTTAACCCCTGTGCCACCGGCTAAGTCCCTGGGGTGGCTACTTTAGTTTGGTGGTTAAGAAGACTTCTCTGCAGAGAAGTTTACCTGTTGAGACCTAAATGACAAGAAGAAGCTGTCCATGGGAATGTTCTGGGGAGGAATATTTCAGGAGGGTGAATAGCAACACCTGAAGGCTTTAGAGCAGAAACCAAATTGGTGGGTGGGAAGTACAGAAAATGGGCCAGTTTGTGTGTTGCTGGATAGTGGTGGGTAAAGTGGGAGCAGAATGGGGTCAGAGAGGAAGACAAGCATCGGATCGTGTGGGGCTTTGTAAGCTAGGGCAGGGAGTTTGGATTTTATTCTAAGTGTGGGAAGCATTAGATGGTTTTAAGTAGGAGAGTGACTTGCTTGGATCTATGTTTCAAAAAACATCTAACTGCCTGTTCTTTGGGAAATCAATTTTAGGGAGAATGGAGTCAGGGAGATCAGTTGGGAGGTATAGCAACGGTCTAGACAAGAGGTGATGATGACTCAGGATAGGGTAGGAGCAGTGGAGAAGAAATGGTTGTTGCGGTTCTTCTGAAGACATTTACCTGGATCTGCAACTGAATTGTGGGGCATGAAGGAAGTAAAGGAGCCAAAGATAACTCCTAGATTTTTGGCTTGAGTAAACGAGTAAGTGGTGATGCTATTTCCTTTGAAGAAAACTGAAGACTGGGGAATAAAAACAGTTCTGTTTTGATTGTAGTAAAGATTCCTATTAGATATGCAAACAGAAATGACAGATGGAGACTTGATTATATGAGTGTGGATTTCCAGGAGAGATACAGAAGTCCTCAATACTGCCGTGGTATTTATTTATTTATTAAGTCTAGTTTTCTTAACAGATTTCATTTTTTAGAGAAGTGTTAGGTTTACAGAAAAGTTGCACATAGAGTAATTAGAGTTTCCACATTTGCCTCTCCTCCACACATGGTTGCTCCTGTTACTAATATCTTACATTAGTGCAGTTACAATTGATGAACCAATATTGATACATAATTATTAAACTCCATAGTTTGAATAATTTACTCTTCGTGTTTTACAGTCCTATGGCTTTTTACTAATGTATAATAATAGCATGTATCCATCATTACAGAATCATACAGAATAATTTCACTGCCCTAAAAATGCCCTGTGCTCCACCAGTTCAGCTCTTCCTTCCTCCCCTTGAACCCTCTCATCCATTGATAGTTGTACTGTCTCTATAGTTTTGCCTTTCTAAAATGTCACGGAGTTGAAATCATACGGTAGGAACCTTTTCAGACTAGCTTCTTTTACTTAGCAATATGCATTTAAGAATCTACCATGTATATTTGTGGCTTAATAGCTAATTTACTTTCTTATCACAGAATGTACTCCATTGTATGTACCATAGCTTTTTTTTTTTTACCATTTACTATTGAAGGCAGATGTGGTATTTAAAACCAGGGGATTGGGTGGGCTCAGCTAGAGGGAGTGTGTAGCTAGAGAAGAAAAAGAGGTCCTGTCTTGTACTTTCATAGTGAGGCAGTTCTGATATGAGATTTCAGATGGACCCAGAAGCTCCCCCTGCTCCTGATGAGAGAGATGACAGAAAGCCACATCGTTTTATTTTTGAATGATTGTGGCTACAGTCCCTTCTGGAGTAAGAGATTAATGAGGAAGGGGGAGAGAGGATTAATGATAGATTCATGGGGAAGCAGAACTGAGCACTACTAAGATACACAGTGGGTGGGATGGGGGGGGAAGGGCATTCTTGGGCCAGGAGAAGACACCAAAAACATGGAGACTGGAGGTCTAAAATCAAACCTGTTCTACAGAAGTTTTGCTCAGGATGGTCTTGTAGTCATTTTGGGAGGTGTCAGTTATATTTATTCCATGGGATCAGAGATACGGAAACTTTCCCACTCAGGCACTTGCCCCAGCATAGCTCATGGCATCTCACTACCTTTGTGCGGTTTTCTGGCCATACCTGGAGGCAGCTGTAGACAGTGTCCTTGATGCCAGTTTGCTGGGAAATTTTCCACAAAAGCACATGAGGATTTGTCCCACCCGACTGGGAAGGCTGTTTTTCTGGATAGTTCTCTGTTTATGCATGAGGAAACTTGGCACTGGTAAAGCGGTAGCTTATTTTCCTTTTTTGTTTGGTTTCATTTGTGCTTCAGAAATAGACCAGATTAAGCATCACTTGCTTTTGAAGGCTTCAGCTCTCCTTACAGCATGACTTTAAATTCTCTTCTCCCCAGGCGAGAACGTGGAAAACATCTCTTCTAGCTTTTGTTAAAAGCAAAGCTCTATGCTTTGCTTTTAACAAAGCAAAAGGGGAAGCTCTATGTGGAGACTGAACTGAGTAGATGTGGAGCCCTGGAGCTGGGGAACTAGAGGGCGGATCTTGAATGGGCTGCTAGACATTGCTCATGAGAAACCTGAGGAGGATACTAAAAAGACAGCTACAGTTTTCCTGATGACTGCCGCCAAGTTTTTTGAGGCCCCAGCTGTTGCGGGTCTCTGGTTGAGTTTTTAAGCAGGATCAAGTTACAAAGTGCCACACACCTATCCACAGGGGCTGTGATAGGATGTGTTTTTTGGAGCTGATATTCATATATACATCTAAAGCTATTAGTCAGAAAGCTCTTTGGTTCTAGATATTTATTGGATGTCTGTGATGCACCAGGCTTTATGCCGAGTACCAGTGATACAGGGTGAAGAAGGCCAAACAGAATCTGCCTTGTAGAGCTTACAGTAGGGTGGTGAAGACACTACTGAACAGGAGCTGACAGTCCTTGGGAGGGTCAAGAAGGAGCTGATGGCAGGCAGCCTTGTCAAGCCGTGTGGATGACAGGCTCTTGGTGCTCCAGCCAGCCGTCAGGGCTGTGCCTCTGAGGTGGGAGAGCCAAGTTCAGGACGCTGATCCACAAGAGATCTCCCAGCTCCACATAATCTCAGACGGCGAAAATCTCCCAGAGATCTCCATCTCAACGCCAAGACCCCAAATAGCCAAAGCGATCTTGAGAACAAAAAATGGAGCTGGAGGACTCAGGCTCCCTGACTTCAGACTATACTACAAAGCTACAGTAATCAAGACAGTATGGTACTGGCACAAAAACAGAAATACAGATCAATGGAAGAGGATAGAAAGCCCAGAGATAGACCCATGCACATATGGTCACCTTATCTTGGATAAAGGAGGCAAGAATATACAGTGGAGAAAAGACAGCCTTTTCAATAAGTGGTGCTGGGAAAACTGGACAGCTACACCTAAAAGGATGAAATTAGAACACTCCCTAACACCATACACAAAAGTAAGCTCAAAATGGATTAAAGACCTAGATGTAAGGCCAGACACTATAAAACTCTTAGAGGAAAACATAGGCAGAAGACTCTAGGACATAAATCACAGCAAGATCCTTTTTGACCCACCTCCTAGAGAAATGGAAATAAAAACAAAAATAAACAAATGGGACCTAATGAAACTTCAAAGCTTTTGCACAGCAAAGCAAACCATAAACAAGAGGAAAAAACAGCCCTCAGAATGGGAGAAAATATTTGCAAATGAAGCAACTGACAAAGGATTAATCTCCAAAATTTACAAGCAGCTCATGCAGCTCAATAACAACAAAACAAACAACCCAATCCAAAAATGGGCAGAAGACCTAAATAGAAATTTCTCCAAAGAAGATATACAGATTGCCAACAGACACATGAAAGAATGCTCAACATCATTAATCATTAGAGAAATGCAAATCAAAACTACAATGAAATATCATCTCACACCAGTCAGAATGACCATCATCAAAAAATCTACAAACAAATGCTGGAGAAGGTGTGGAGAAAAGGAACCCTCTTGCACTGTTGGTGGGAAGGTAAATTGATACAGCCACTATGGAGAACAGGATGGAGTTTCCTTAAAAAACTAAAAGTAGAACTACCATACAACCCAGCAATCCCACTACTGGGCATATATCCTGAGAAAACCAGAATTCAAAAAGAGTCAGGTACCAACATATTCATTGCCGCTCTATTTACAATAGCCAGGACATGGAAGCAACCTAAGTGTCCCTCAACAGATGAATGGATAAAGAAGATGTGGCACATATATACAATGGAATATTACTCAGCCATAAAAAGGAACGAAACTGAGTTATTTGTAGTGATGTGGATGGACCTAGAGTCTGTCATACAGAGTGAAGTAAGTCAGAAAGAGAAAAACAAATACCGTATGCGAACACATATATATGGAATCTAAAAAAATAAAAAAGGTCATGAAGAACCTAGGGGTAAGACGGGAATAAAGATACAGACCTACTAGAGAATGGACTTGAGGATACGGGGAAGGGGAAGGGTAAGCTGTGACAAAGTGAGAGAGTGGCATGGACATATATACACTACCAAATGTAAAATAGATAGCTAGTGGGAAGCAGCTGCATAGCACAGGGAGATCAGCTAGGTGGTTTGTGACCACCTAGAGGGGTGGGATAGGGAGGGTGGGAGGGAGGGAGACACAAGAGGTAAGAGATATGGGAACATATGTATATGTATAACTCATGTACTTTGTTATAAAGCAGAAAGTAACACACCATTGTAAAGCAATTATACTCCAATAAACAAATTTAAAGAAAAAAGCAAATGCAGGGAATACTTGGGAGGGATTTTTTTTAGTTTAATTTAATTTATCTGTGGTTGAAAATAAATATTTTCTCCATACAAAAAAATAAACGCTCATTGTAAAGAAATTAGAACAAATCGGAAAAAAATACAAAGGAGAAAGAAAAAAATTGGATGGTAATGAAACAGATGAAATAAGATCATATTAGAGCTGGAAGCAACCTTAGAAATAATCTAACTAAACTTATCAAACTGTTTTATAAAGGATGAAACTGGGGCTCAGAAAAGTTAAGCAACTTGTTCAAGGTCACATGGCTAATAATGATAAGAAGACTTAGAATCTTTTTCTTTTTAGATTAATATGTTTTTATTGTACCAGGGTTTGTGAAATTTTTATTTTTTCCCTTTTAGTGATGAGACTCTTTTTTTAGTCAAATCTTATTTAGAAGCCCAACATATAAAACAAAGGTGTTCTTGTTGGATGGGAGCAGGTGGGGAGGGAGAGCTGCAGGTCTATTCTCCCCACCTCCCATGCCCCCAGAATTCTTTGGAGATACCCCAAGAGAATGCCTCAGATTTTCCGGAGCAACATATGATACATGTAATAATCATTCCTTGATACCATTCATTCGTTTATTTTTTTCACTCGCCATTTATTGGGTGTTTACTATGTGCCAGGCACTTTTTGAGGTGAAAGGAATACATACAGTCTTGAACAAAAACAGGCAAAAAAAAGACAGGATGTGTGGCGGGGAGTGGGGGTGGTGTAGCGTGTGTAAGCTGTCTCTCCTGGGCTCTGTCCTCTGCTGACCCGTGGCAGTCTTTTCTGTTCCTTCTGTGTAGTTTTAGACACCCCTTATCTTTTGAATCAGGGACAACAATTGATCTAAAACATCCCTCAAGTCCTATTTTTTTTTTTTTCTGACTTGGTTTGAATAACTGTTTGGTCTTTGTTCTGAGAAGATGCAACATTCCTCAGTGTTCACTAGCAGCCATCCATTTCTCTGACAGTGGGCTTAGGCGTTGCCCTGAGACTAATTTCTGCTTCCACTTTTATTAGAGATGAGGAACTTGTCAATTCCAAAGGCTGCCATTTTAGCATTTTGGGGACAAATTTTGTAAGGAAACTATACATCCTAATTTAACAGAAGTTAAAAAAAAAAAACTCATTTCTGGGGGAAATTGTCCCCTAATGTAGCTTATTAGAAAATCACCCTCTTTCCAACATTAGCAGTAAACTCAAATCCCAAAAGTTAACCGAGCCTCTTGCAAGTTGGCTACATGGTCCTTCACCTCCCTTTAGACCCCAACACAAAGCAAAAAGGCAGACAGAGCAGAGTTGGGGTCCTTGGGGTCAAATCTGGCTCTGCCCTGCACTGGCTGAGGATGTTGGGCAAGTGATTTAACTTCCTTGAGCCTCAGGCTCCTTACCTATAAATATAATGGGCATGAAATCAGGGTCATTGTGTGATTAAAAGGAAAAGAATTTTATGAAAGTGGCACAGTGCCTGGACCACGGACGCATAATACATCTTGTTTCCTTCCTCCCTTTCCTTTGAATCTCTAGTTTGAATTTATTCTTTTCCTAAGAATAAATTTCTTAGGACAGTGACTTTATGGGGAACAAGATTCACCTGGGGATTGTGTCAAAACGCAAAATCAGAATCAGCAGGTCTGGGGGTGGGGATTGAAAGTCTGCATTTCCAACAGGTTTCCAAGTAGTAACTGCATACAAAGCCCCTGGACATGCTTTATATGCTTGGTCACTTTGGAGTCAGTCGTGTGATTGAATCCTGACTTTGCCAGTCACTGGCTGGGTGATTTTGAGGCTCACCTTTCTGAGCCTCAGTTTCTCAACTGGGGAGGTTATGCATCACAGGTACAGTGAAGATTTAAAAGGAGATAGTGGGTACCAGGAGTACAGCACCATTACTATTTTTGCTACTTTTATATTAAATATATTAAACTGAAGGCTAATAACACTGGCATAGAAAACATGACCAGCTCTAGGTGAATGGAGCACATCCTCTGAATAGCGACTATCCCAGTGCCTGGCACGTAGGAGGTGAAGCACAGATGTTGGCTTCCTCTGAACATTTGATGTTCATATTGGCAGAGGCTGGTTGAGAACTGGGAAGGGTTGTTATGTGGAGGGATTCAGGCCAGGCTGAGAGTTTAGGTGGATGGTCCCTTGAGCTCCTTTCTATAAGCAAAACCAACTACTTATCAGTCATCTGGGTCCAAAAAGACGGAGTGATGCCATTAAGTTTTGTTTTATTCCTTCTGGAAACCACTATGATTCGAGGCTGTGGGGTTCTTACTATAACTTCTAGAACTGGAGGCCGGGATAGCTGAGGCTGGTGTGGTTGGTAAGGTGACTCTGTGATGATGTGGAAGGCTCCTTTCAGACAGGATTCTCTGCTTTGTCCCAGCAGTGTAGTCAGGGTTCACGGTGAGACATGCATCCAACCTAGCTCCCAGGGAGAGTGCTGGGGCTCCAGGGGGCCTCCAATCCTGCCATTCTCATGCCTCCTTCTTTACCTATGTTTCATGAACTGTATTTTATGACTCTGTTTTCCATTTAAAATTTTTTTAAGTAAAAGTAATTTTATAAGTAATGTATGCCCATCCTAGAAAAATAGAAAATATAGGTGGTCACAAAGAAGAAAATAAGTAATCCTAAAACTCAACACTTTAAAATAGTTAACATTTTTTTCTATTAAGAGCTTGAAGTAGTACTTTCTTTTATTTTAAATTTTTATTTTATATTGGAGCATAGTTGATTAACAATGTTGTGTTAGGACTTCCCTGGTGGCACAGTGGTTAAGAATCCGCCTGCCAATGCAGGGGACCTGGGTTCGAGCCCTGGTCCGGGAAGATCCCACATGCTGTGGAGCAACTAAGCCCATATGCCACAACTACTGAGCCTGTGCCATAGAGCCCACGAGCTACAACTGCTGAGCCCACGTGCCACAACTACTGAAGCCCGAGTGCGCTAGAGCCTGTGTGCCGCAACTACTGAAGCCCATGCACTCTAGGGTCCGTGTGCCGCAACTGCTGAGCCTGTGTGCTGCAACTACTGAAGCCCGTGTGCCTAGAGCCCATGATCTGCAATAAGACAAGCCACTGCAATGAGAAGCCTGTGCACCTCAATGAAGAGTAGCCCCCACTTGCCGCAACTAGAGAAAGACCACGTGCAGCAATGAAGACCTAACACAGCCAAAAAACCCCCCAAAAACCAAAGAACAATGGTGTATTAGATTCAGGTGTACAGCAAAATGATTAAGTTATACATATACATGTATCTATTCTTTTTCAAATTCTTTTCCCATATAGGCTATTATACAATACTGAGCAGAGCCCCCTGTGCTATACAGTAGGTTCTTGTTGGTTATCTGTTTTAAATATAGCAGTGTGTACATGTCAATCCCAAACTCTCCATCTATCTCTCCCCACTCCTTCCCTCCTGGTAACCATAAATTTGTTCTCTAAGTCTGTGCATCTGTTCCTGTTTTGTACATAAGTTCATTTGTATCATTTTGGTTTTTTATAGATTCTGCATATAAGGGCTATTATATGATATTTGTCTTCCTCTGTCTGACTTATTTCACTTAGTTTGATAATCTCCAGGTCCATCCATGTTGCTGCAAATGGCGTTAATTAATTATTTTTAATGGCTGGGTAATATTCCATTGTATATATGTACCACATTTTCTTTATCCATTCCCCTGTCGATGGATGTTTAGGTTGCTGCCATGTCCTAGCTCTTATAAATAGTGCTGCAGTGAACATTGGGGTGCATGTATCTTTTCAAATTATGGTTTTCTCTGGATATATGTCCAGGAATAGCATTGATGGATCATGTGGAACCTCTATTTTTAGTTGTTTTTTTTTTTTTCTTTTTGTGGTACGTGGGCCTCTCACTGTTGTGGCCTCTCCCATTGTGGACCACAGGCTCCAGACACGCAGGCTCAGCAGCCATGGCTCATGGGCCTAGCCGCTCTGCAGCATGTGGGATCTTCCCGGACCGGGGCACGATCCCGTGTCCCCTGCATCAGCAGGCGGACTCTAAAACACTGCGCCACCAGGGAAGCTGTATTTTTAGTTTTTTAAGGAACCTCTGTACTGTTCTCCATAGTAACTGTACTAATTTATATTCCCACCAACAGTATAAGAGGGTTGTCTTTTCTCTACACCCTCTCCAGCACTTAGTTTGTAGACATTTTTTTTTAACATCTTTATTGGAGTATAATTGCTTTACAGTGGTGTGTTAGTTTCTGCTTTACAACAAAATGAATCAGTTATATATATACATATGTTCCCATATCACTTCTCCCTTGCGTCTCCCTCCCTCCCACCCTCCCTATCCCACCCCTCCAGGCAGTCACAAAGCACCCAGCTGATCTCCCTGTGCTATGCGGCTGCTTCCCACTAGCTATCTACCTTACGTTTGGTAATGTATATATGTCCATGCCTCTCTCTCGCTTTGTAACAGCTTACCCTTCCCCCTCCCCATATCCTCAAGTCCATTCTCTAGTAGGTCGGTGTCTTTATTCCTATCTTACCCCTAGGTTCTTCATGACATTTTTTTTCTTAATTTCCATATATATGTGTTAGCATACGGTATTTGCCTCTCTCTTTCTGACTTACTTCACTCTGTATGACAGACTCTAGGTCTATCCACCTCATTACAAATAGCTCAATTTCTTATCTTTTTATGGCCGAGTAGTATTCCATTGTATATATGTGCCACATCTTCTTTATCCATTCATCAAATGATGGACACCTAGGTTGTTTCCATCTCCGGGCTATTGTAAATAGACCTGCAATTAACATTTTGCTACATGACTCTTTTTGAATTATGGTTTTCTCAGGGTATATGCCCAGTAGTGGGATTGCTGGTCATAGGGGCTATTGTAAATAGAGCTGCAATGAACATTTTGGTACATGACTCTTTCTGAATTCTGGTTTCCTCAGGGTATATGCCTAGTAGTGGGATTGCTGGGTCATAGGATAGTTCTATTTGTAGTTTTTTAAGGAACCTCCATACTGTTCTCCACAGTGGCTATATCAATTTACATTCCCACCAACAGTGCAAGAGGGTTACCTTTTCTCCACACCCTCTCCAGCATTTATTGTTTCTAGATTTTTTGATGATGGCCATTCTGATTGGTGTGAGGTGATACCTCATTGTAGTTTTGATTTGCTTTTTTCTAATGATTAGTGATGTCGACCATTCTTTCATGTGTTTGTTGGCAGTCTGTATATCTTCTTTGGAGAAATGTCTATTTAGGTCTTCTGCCCATTTTTGGAATGGGTTGTTTGTTTTTTGTTATTAAGCTGCATGAGCTGCTCATAAATTTTGGACATTAATCCTCTGTCAGTTGCTTCATTTGCAAATATTTTCTCCCATTCTGAGGGTTGTCTTTTGGTCTTGTTTATGGTTTCCTTTGCTGTTCAAAAGCTTTGAAGTTTCATCAGGTCCCATTTGTTTATTTTTGTTTTTATTTCCATTTTTCTAGGAAGTGGGTCAAAAAGGATCTTGCTGTGATTTATGTCATAGAGTGTCCTGCCTATATTTTCCTCTAAGTGTTTTATAGTGTCTGGCCTTACATTTAGGTTTTTAATCCATTTTGAGCTTACTTTTGTGTATGGTGTTAGGGAGTGATCTAATCTCATACTTTTACATGTACCTGTCCAGTTTTCCCAGCACCACTTATTGAAGAGGCTGTCCTTTCTCCACTGTACATTCCTGCCTCCTTTATCAAAGATAAGGTGACCATATGTGTGCGGGTTTATCTCTGGGCTCTCTATCCTGTTCCGTTGATCTATCTTTCTGTTTTTGTGCCAGTACCATACTGTCTTGATTACTGTAGCTTTGTAGTATAGTCTGAAGTCAGGGAGCCTTATTCCTCCAGCTCCGTTTTTCCTTCTCAAGATTTCTTTGGCTATTCGGGGTCTTTTGTGTTTCCATAAAAATTGTGAAATTTTTTGCTCTAGTTCTGTGAAAAATGCCAGTGGTAGTTTGATAGGGATTGCATTGAATCTGTAGATTGCTTTGGGTAGTAGAGTCATTTTCACAATGCTGATTCTTCCAATCCGAGAACATGGTATATCTCTCCATCTATTGTATCATCTTTAATTTCTTTCATCAGTTTCTTATAATTTTCTGCATACAGGCCTTTTGTCCCTTTAGGTAGGTTTATTCCTAGATATTTTATTCTTTTTGTTGCAGTGGTAAATGGGAGTGTTTTCTTGATTGCACTCTCAGATTTTTCATCATTAGTGTATAGGGATGCCAGAGATTTCTGTGCATTAATTTTGTATCCTGCTACTTTACCAAATTCATTGATTAGCTCTAGTAGTTTTCTGGTAGCATCTTTAAGATTCTCTCTGTATAGTATCATGTCATCTGCAAACAGTGACACCTTTACTTCTTTTCTGATTTGGATTCCTTTTATCTCCTTTTCTTCTCTGACTGCTGTGGTTAAAACCTCCAAAACTATGTTGAATAAGAGTGGTGAGAGTGGGCAACCTTGTCTTGTTCCTGATCTTAGTGGAAATGCTTTGACTTTTTCACCATTGAGGATGATGTTGGCTGTGGGTTTGTCATATATGGCCTTTATTATGTTGAGGAAAGTTCCCTCTATGCCTACTTTCTGCAGGGTTTTTATCATAAATGGTTGTTGAATTTTGTCAAAAGCTTTCTCTGCATCTATTGCAATGATCATATGGTTTTTCTCCTTCAACTTGTTAATATGGTGTATCATGTTGATTGATATGCATATATTGAAGAATCCTTGCATTCCTGGAATAAACCCCACTTGATCATGGTGTATGATCAGTTTAACGTTTTGTTGGATTCTGTTTGCTAGTATTTTGTTGAGGATTTTTGCATCTCGGTTCATCAGGGATATTGGCCTGTAGTTTTCTTTCTTTGTGACATCCTTGTCTGGTTTTGGTATCAGGGTGATGGTGGCCTCGTAGAATGAGTTTGGGAGTGTTCCTTCCTCTGCTATATTTTGGAAGAGTTTGAGAAGGATAGGTGTTAGCTCTTCTCTAAATGTTTGATAGAATTCTCCTGTGAAGCCATCTGTTCCTGGGCTTTTGTTTGTTGGAAGATTTTTTAATCACAGTTTCAGTTTCAGTGCTTGTGATTTGTCTATTCATATTATTTATTTCTTCCTGATTCAGTCTTGGCAGTTGTGCATTTCTAAGAATTTGTCCATTTCTTCTAGGTTGTCCATTTTATTGGCATAGAGGTGCTTGTAGTAGTCTCTCATGATCTTTTTAATTTCTGCAGTGTCAGTTGTTACTTCTCCTTTTTCATTTCTAATTCTATTGATTTGAGTCTTCCTTTTTTTCTTGATGAGTCTGGCTAATGGTTTATCAATTTTGTTTATCTTCTCAAAGAACCAGGTTTTAGTTTTATTGATCTTTGCTATTGTTTCCTTCATTTCTTTGTCATTTACTTCTGATCTGAGTTTTATGATTTCTTTCCTTCTGCTATCTTTGGGGCTTTTTTGTTCTTCTTTCTCTAATTGCTTTAGGTGCAAGGTTAGGTTGTTTATTCGAGATGTTTCCTGTTTCTTAAGGTAGAATTGTATTGCCATAAACTTCCTTCTTAGAACTGCTTTTGCTGCATCCCATAGATTTTGGGTCGTCATGTCTCCACTGTCATTTGTTTTGAGGTATTTTTTGATTTCTTCTTTGATTTCTTCAGTGATCACTTCGTTATTAAGTAGTGTATTGTTTAGCCTCCATGTGTTTGTATTTTTTACAGATCTTTTCCTGCAATTGATATCTAGTCTCATAGCATTGTGGTCAGAAAAGATACTTGATACAATTTCAATTTTCTTAAATTTACCAGGGCTTGATTTGTGACCCAAGATATGATCTATCCTGGAGAATGTTCCATGAGCACTTGAGAAAAATGTGTATTCTATTGTTTTTGGATGGAATGTCCTATAAATATCAATTATGTCCATCTTGTTTAATGAATCATTTAAAGCTTGTGTTTCCTTATTTATTTTCATTTTGGATGATCTGTCCATCGGTGAAAGTGGGGTATTAAAGTCCCCTACTATGAATGTGTTACTGTCGATTTCCCCTTTTATGGCTGCTAGTATTTGCCTTATGTATTGAGGTGCTCCTATGTTGGGTGCATAAATATTTACAATTGTTATATCTTCTTGGATCGATCCCTTGATCATTATGTAGTGTCCTTCTTTGTCTCTTCTAATACTCTTTATTTTTAAGTCTATTTTCTCTGATATGAGAATTGCTATTACAGCTTTCTTTTGGTTTCCATTTTCATGAAATATCTTTTTCCATCCCCTTACTTTCAGTCTGTATGTGTCTCTAGGTCTGAAGTGGGTCTTTTGTAGACAGCAAATATATGGGTCTTGTTTTTGTATCCATTTAGCCAATCTGTGTCTTTTGGTGGGAGCATTTAGTCCATTTACATTTAAGGTAATTATCGATATGTATGTTCCTATTCCCATTTTCTTAATTGTTTTGGGTTCGTTATTGTAGGTCTTTTCCTTCTCTTGTGTTTCTTGCCTAGAGAAGTTCCTTTAGCAGTTGTTGTAGAGCTGGTTTGGTGGTGCTGAACTCTCTCAGCTTTTGCTTGTCTGTAAAGGTTTTAATTTCTCCATCAAATCTGAATGAGATCCTTGTTGTGTAGAGTAATCTTGGTTGCAGGTTTTTCTCCTTCATCACTTTCAATATGTCCTGTCAGTCACTTGTGGCTTGCAGAGTTTCTGCTGAAAGATCAGCTGTTAACTTTATGGGGATTCCCTTGTGTGTTATTTGTTGTTTTTCACTTGCTGCTTTTAATATGTTTTCTTTGTTTTTAATTTTTGACAGTTTGACTAATATGTGTCTTGGCGTGCTTCTCTTTGGATTTATCCTGTATGGGACTCTCTGTGCTTCCTGGACTTGATTATTTCCTTTCTCATATTAGGGAAGTTTTCAACTATAATCTCTTCAAATATTTTCTTAGTCCCTTTCTTTTTCTCTTCTTCTTCTGGAACCCCTATAATTCGAATGTTGGTGCGTTTAATGTTGTCCCAGAGGTCTGTGAGACTGTCCTCAGTTCTTTTCATTCTTTTTTCTTCTGCTCTGCAGTACTTATTTCCACTATTTGATCTTCCAGGTCATTTATCTGTTCTTCTGGCTCAGTGATTATGCTCTTGATCCTATCTAGAGTATTTTTTATTTCGTTTATTGTGTTGTTCATCATTGCTTGTTTCATCTTTAGCTCTTCTAGGTCCTTGTTAAATGTTTTTTGCATTTTCTCTATTCTATTTCCAAGATTTTGGATCATCTTTACTATCATTATTCTGAATTCTTTTTCATGTAGAGTTCCTATTTCCTCTTCATTTGTTAGGTCTGGTGGGTTTTTATCTTGCTCCTTCATCTGCTGTGTGTTTTTCTGTCTTCTCATTTTGCTTATCTTACTGTGTTTGGGGTCTCCTTTTTGCAGGCTGCAGGTTCGTAGTTCCCGTTGTTTTTGGTATCTGTCCCCAGTGGCTAAGGTTGGTTCAGTGGGTTGTGTAGGATTCCTGGTGGAGGGGACTAGTGCCTGTGTTCTGGCGGATGAGGCTGGATCTTGTCTTTCTGGTGGGCAGGTCCACTTCTGGTGGCGTGTTTTGGGGTGTCTGTGGACTTATTATGATTTTAGGCAGCCTCTCTGCTAACGGTTGGATTTGTGTTCCTGTCTTGCTAGTTGTTTGGCATAGGATGTCCAGCACGGTAGCTTGCTGGTCGTCGAGTGAAGCTGGGTGCTGGTGTGGACGTGGAGATCTCTGGGAGATTTTCACCATTTGGTATTATGTGGAGTAGGGTGGTCTCTTGTGGACCAGTGTCCTAAATTCGGCTCTCCCACCTCAGAGGCACAGCACTGACTCCTGGCTGCAGCACCAAGAGCCTTTCATCCACATGGCTCAGAATAAAATGGAGAAAAAGTAGAAAGAAAGAATTTTTAGAAGTAGAAAGAAAGAAAGGAGGCAGGGAGGGAGGGAGGAAGGACGTAATGAAGGAGGGAAGGAAGGAAAAAAGAAAGAAAGAAGATAAAGTAAAATAAAATAAGGTAAAATATAATAAAGTTATTAAAATACAAAAATAATTATTAAGAGAAAAAAAATTTTTAAAAATTAAAAAAACGGAAAAACCAAAAACGGTGGATAGAACCCTAGGATAAATGGTGGAAGCAAAGCTATACGGACAAAATTTCACACAGAAGCATACACATACACACTCACAAAAAGAGGAAAAGGGGAAAATATCATAAATCTTGCTCTCAAAGTCTACCTCCTTAATTTGGGATGATTCGTTGTGTATTCATGTATTCCACAGATACAGGGTACATCAAGTTGCTTGTGGAGATTTAATCCGCTGCTTCTTAGGCTGCTGGGAGAGATTTCCCTTTCTCTTCTTTGTTCTCACAGCTCCCAGGGGGCTCAGCTTTGGATTTCGCCCCGCCTCTGCTTGTAGGTCGCTGGAGGGCATCTGTTCTTCGCTCAGACAGGACGGGGTTAAAGGAGCCGCTGATTCGGGGGCTCTGGCTCACTCAGGCCAGGGGCAGGGAGGGGCACGGATTGCGGGGCAAGCCTGCGGCAGTGGAGGCCGGCGTGACGTTGCTGCAGCCTGAGGCGTGCCATGCGTTCTCCCGGGGGAGTTGTCCCTGGATCCTGGGACCCTGGCAGTGGCGGGTTGCACAGGCTCCCCGGAAGCGGAGTGTGAAGAGTGACCTGTGCTAGCACACAGGCTTCTTGTTGGCGGCAGCTGCAGCCTTAGCGTCTCATGCCCGTCTCTGGGGTCCGCGCTTTTAGCCGCGGCTTGTGCCTGTCTCTGGAGCTCCTTTAAGCAGCGTTCTTAATCCCCTCTTCTCGCGCACCAGGAAACAAAGAGGGAAGAAAAAGTCTCTTGCCTGTTCGGCAGGTCCAGACTTTTTCCCGGACTCCCTCCCGGCCAGCAGTGGCGCAGTACCCCCTGCAGGCTTTGTTCACGCCGCCAACCCCAGTCCTCTCCCTGCTCTCTGACTGAAGCCCGAGCCTCAGCTCACAGCCCCGCCCGCCGCGGCGGGTAAGCAGACAAGCCTCTCGGGCTGGTGAGTACTGGTTGGCACTGATCTTCTGTGCAGGAATCTCTCCGCTTTGCCCTCCCCACCCCTGTTGCTGTGCTCTCCTACGTGGCTCCAAATCTTCCCCCCTCCGCCACCTGCAGTCCCTGCCCGTGAAGGGGCTCCTAGTGTGTGGAAACCTTTCCTCCTTCACAGCTCCCTCTCACTGGTGCAGGTCCCGTCCTTATCCTTTTGTCTCTGTTTATTCTTTTTTCTTTTGCCATACCCAGGTACGTGGGGGGGTTTCTTGCCTTTTGAGAGGTCTGAGGTCTTCTGCCAGCGTTCAGTAGGTGTTCTGTAGTAGTTGTTCCACGTGTAGGTGTATTTCTGGTGTATCTGTGGGAAGGAAGGTGATCTCCGCGTCTTACTCCTCCGCCATCTTCCCGGAAGCCCTGTTTGTAGACTTTTTTATGACGGCCATGCTGACTGGTGTGAGATGATATCTCACTTTAGTTTTGATTTGCATTTCTCTAATAATCAGTGATGTTGAGCATCTTTTCATGTGCCTCTTCGCCATTTGTATGTCTTCTTTAGAGAAATGTCTAAGTCTTCTGCCCATTTTTTGATTGGGTTTTTTTTTGATATTGAGCTGCATGAGCTGTTTGTAAATTTTGGAGACTAAACCCTTATTGGTCGCATCATTCACAAATACTTTCTCCCATTCTGAGGGTTGTCTTTTCGTTTTGTTTACTGTTTCCTTTGTTGTGCAGGAGCTTTTGCGTTTAATTAGGTCCCATTTGTTTATTTTTGTTTTTGTTGAAGTAGGACTTTGAAAGTTGTATGTGGTTTTGTGTATGTACAGTGCACAAAAAATATATTTTACACTTTATTTTTTAATGGTTGAAAAAAGTCAACAGAATATTATTTTGTGACATGTGAAGTTATATGAAATTCACATTTCAGCATCCGTGAAAAAATCTTTTTGGACACAGCCACACTCAGTTGTTTGCATACTATTTATGGCTGCTTCCTAGATGTAACAGTAGTGTAGTGACATGAATTGTACAGCCCCCAAATCATAAAGTAGTTACTGTCTGCCCCTTTACCATAAAATTTTGCCAACCTCTGATATAAATAATGTCTATGTTGGTAACCTGATCACCTGCTTAAAGATACATCTTTTTATTTTATTTAAAATTTTTATATTGGAGTATATTTGATTTACAGTGTTGTGTTAGTTCCATGTGTAATCTATTCTTTTTCAGATTCTTTTCCCATATAGTTTATTACAGAGTATTGAGTAATGATATATTTTAAACATCATTCCATATCAAGAAATTCCTCTCTCCAAAATAATTTGTTTTTCATTAGCAAAACAGGACGCTTGTTTTGTCCAGGTCTGTGTCTTTGTCAGTCACTATATTTATATAGTCA
Source organism: Lipotes vexillifer (assembly GCF_000442215.2). Taxonomy (NCBI): domain Eukaryota; kingdom Metazoa; phylum Chordata; class Mammalia; order Artiodactyla; family Lipotidae; genus Lipotes; species Lipotes vexillifer. The sequence goes on from NW_006789049.1 coordinate 767,737, forward strand.
GTTTTGTCCAGGTCTATGTCTTTGTCAGTCACTATATTTATATAGTCAGTCACTATATTTAAGGACTTAGCAGTTTTTATAAGTACCTTCCATTTACAAGGCATTCTTATCTCATTTAATTCTCACAGCCACCCAGTGAGATAGACATTATGAATTCATTAAAATCATTTTCTTGCGAGAATAGAAACCAACTTAAATATCTTAAACAAGAAAAGGGGATTTAGGAGGATTTATTTAACATTATGGGATTTGCCATGGAACTCTGGAGCAGAGCTATAGCTGGAAGGGCCTGGAAAGTAGTCTCATGGTCCCCTCTCAGCCCCTTTGTGTGTCTACTTTTTAATCTTTTGCATAGATCGTCTTCCTCTCCTGGTCAGTACAAGTGGACTCTGGTTGCTAATAGTATGAGGTTCTGGATCACTGGCCCCACCACTCTGAAGGAGTTTAATTGTTCCCTTTTGGGCCCAATTCTAAATATTATGAGGAAGAGTAATGTATTTGGCCTAGTATTGGCCAGATTTTACTACTGGTTCGATCACCTGTAACTTTCATAGAAAACAGCTGCTGGGGAAGCATTTACAAAATGGCACCTCTAAATTGGGGAGAGTTAGGTGGGGTAATTGTGAATTACACAGCTACTTCAAAATGTATCAACTTCATTAAATTGCTCCCATTTTACAGAGGAGGAAAATAAGTCTCAGAAACACCAAGTGAATTACCCAAGTAGCAAAATAATTGGTAAAATATAAGTCTACAAACTCCAATCCCAGGCGTGTTTTGAGTGCAGCAGACTGCTGTTGGTTAACTGCCTTGCACTTGGGATGTTACAACAGTAACATTCTATTTGGCTGCAGATGGTGGTTCACTCATTTTTATCTTGTTGCTTTATATATTACTGGAAGCTGGGAATTCCCTTGGTGTCTTTTACTTTGTCTCCAGGCTGGGAGCTGGATGGACAGATGCAGGTTTTGGAATTTTCTCCTGGTTGATTGCTGTGCTTAGAGTACTTTGATCCATCCACGGAGGGAAATTGAGTGAAAATGATCCACATTCCAATCTGTGGATATTGTCCCTTAGCCTGGCTTTTGTCTCACATCCCTGTGTCTAATGCCAGTAACTAAATCTCCAAGCTTGATTAGCAATGGTTGCAGCCCAGTGAACATGCATCCTGAAACGGCTGTGACATGATGTTTCGTCAGTGATGGCTGTTGCTACAAAACCCACTCCTGTGCCAACCCTGGAGGACACCCCAGGTACCGTGACTCTGATTCTGGGGCACTTGTTGAATAAAATATGCTGTGATTTTATGGATTTTTTTCCTCTTAAGTTGAAGGAGTAAAATGAGCCATGTGGTTTTGTAAAATGTAGTTGTGGAATAGCTCTGGAAACTGTGGACTTGCTGGAAGAATTCCTTTATCTAGAGGAACTCAGATGTGGAGGAACAGGTGTGGTGGAAATTTGTTGTTTGTCACTCCAATAACCATTCCTCTCTCCTCCCCTTCTCCCTCTGATATGCCCTGAACATATCCGCTTTCTGTGTGGTTTTGGGGTGGGACTGATCCCACACACAGTTCAAAAAGTAGGCTCTGATGGATCCATCCACGCCAACCTGTGTAGTCTTTCCCCTGGTTACAGTTATTAATTTGGGTTTAGTCAGATGACTCATTTTAGGACAAAGAAAGGTCCCAGGACCAGGGTATGTGCTATGGGAACTGGTATTTTCTTTGCCGTAGATTATCTAGGATAAGGATGTGGGACCTGGAATTGAAGCAGCCATTTTGCCCGTAAGAGTAAAGTTTAAGCTGTTGCGTATATGTGGGGTGTGTCTGCCATCTGGAGTCTGATGATAAGGCTGACCCCATGGGAAGCAGAGCTAAGAGATGGAAAAAAGACCAGGCACCAAGGGTTCTTGGTGATGATGTCTGAGCTGCTAAATCAACAAACTTCACTGAAAGTCACGCTGAGTGGGTTGCTTAAGCCATTTGAGCTGAGTTTAAAATCATTTGCATTAAAAAATTCCTATCGGGCTTCCCTGGTGGCGCAGTGCTTGAGAGTCCGCCTGCCGATGCAGGAGACGCGGGTTCCTGCCCCGTTTCGGGAGGATCCCACATGCCGCGGAGCGGCTGGGCCCGTGAGCCGTGGCCACTGGGCCTGCGCGTCCGGAGCCTGTGCTCCGCAAATGGGAGAGGCCGCAACAGTGAGAGGCCCGCATAACGCAAGAAAAAAAAAAATTCCTATCAAATATAAGTAGTGCCGCCAACTGTCTGCTCTGAATAGATGATGTTTGCTTGGTTATTTGGCTTTTTCCAAAGGCTGAACACACTTGTTACTTGATGGCCAGTGGGTGCTACACACACCAGTAAAGGAACGGCAAATCTAGTTCCCAGTTTGTTCCCAGTTTCCTGTTTGCATGGCTAGTGTACATTTATCAGGGTTGAGAGATGAATGATTGCTTTATTTGACAGTATTTCCTGTGGTCTACCTTTATGAATTTTTCTAGTGAATGTAGAACTTAAGCCCAAGTGGTATCTTTTCTGCCTTTGGGCTGATGAAGTTTCACTAGGGGTGCTCTGGAATCTCAGGAGTGTCATGATGAATCTACATCACTGAGACAATTCCTTCCCCTATGGAAGTACCGGCTTAGAAGGATGTGTGTGCCTCCGTTCTGGCCAAGGAGGTAGAATGGAAGTCTGCTGGGGATGAAATTGCTTTAGGGAAAGGTTCCTTAGCTCATTGAAGAACAGAGGACCTTAATGTTAATGAATTGTTTTCCCTTTTGGCTTCTTATTTGGTGAGGTTGTTATCTCACAGTTCTTAATGTCTCATTATGTGAGGCTGGTTGTTAGGGGGTTTTGTTCCCCTCTTTTTCTTTCTTAATTAATGTTATAGAATGTGTCCTGATGCATTCTGCCAGGACCACATGAAGTAAGGGAGTGTTGATTCTCCCAGGGAGGGATGCTGAGGGCTAGCCCCATTTCCTGCAAAATAAATAAATAAAATAATAAAAAAGGAAGGGGAGGAAAGACAGATAGAGGGAAGGAAGGAAGATAAGAAAACATCTACTGTAGATCCTCTACATTTATCTGGATGTTGTGAATCTCTGTGCGTGGCTGTAGCCCCAGCCATAGACAAGGAGTATTCTGTGTGTCCATGAGATTTGGAGGGCCGTTTTGTGCAAAGTTGTGGTGCTTGAATACTATACTCAGATTACCATCAATTTGCTAGCTCGCTCTAGTTCATACTTATGAAACATCCTTTTTATAAGTGAATGCAGGGATGGTATTTAAAAACACTTAAGAAGCATTACAGTAGTATAAAGTAATGTGTAAATCAACCTATACATAAAATTAGACATGCATTTCTCTTCATTGTCTGAACTAAACTTAAAAAACTGCTTACCAAGTGACAGAAGTTTGTAGTGGACACAGTTCACTAAAATGACAGTGATTTACAGGACATTCATTGATTTCTAGACACTGTTGGTGTGATATTTTTTGGCATGGCTGTCACATGCTACAAGGCACCATGTGGTTTGACGTGGGGAATCACATCCACCTCTTCTATCCAGCTCTCTATTCAATTGACAGTCATTAGGTGGTTTACAGTCTTAAAAAGTGGAGACTAACTCTCACCACTCTTATTCAACATAGTTTTGGAAGTTTTAGCCACAGCAATCAGAAGAAAAAGAAATAAAAGGAATCCAAATCAGAAAAGAAGTAAAGCTGCCACTCTTTGCAGATGACATGATACTATACATAGAGAATCGTAAAGATGCTAACAGAAAACTACTAGAGCTAATCAATGAATTTGGTAAAGTAGCAGGATACAACATTAATGCACAGATATCTCTGGCATTCTTATACACTAATGATGAAAAATCTGAAAGTGAAATCAAGAAAACACTCCCATTTACCACTGCAACAAAAAGAATAAAATATCTAGGAATAAACCTACCTAAGGAGACAAAAGACCTGTATGCAGAAAATTATAAGACACTGATGGAAGAAATTAAACATGATACAGACAGATGGAGAGATATACCATGTTCTTGGATTGGAAGAATCAACATTGTGAAAATGACTCTACTACCCAAAGCAATCTAGATTCAATGCAATCCCTATCAAACTACCACTGGCATTTTTCACAGAACTAGAGCAAAAAATTTCACAATTTGTATGGAACACAAAAGACTCCGAATAGCCAAAGCAATACTAGAGAACGAAAAATGGAGCCAGAGGAATCAGGCTCCCTGACTTCAGACTATACTACAAAGCTACAGTAATCAAGACAGTATGGTACTGGCATAAAAACAGAAATATAGATCAATGGAACGGGATAAAAGCCCAGAGATAAACCCGCGCACATATGGTCACCGTATCTTTGATAAAGGAGGCAAGAATATACAGTGGAGAAAAGACAGCCTCTTCAATAAGTGGTGCTGGGAAAACTGGACAGGTATGTGTAAAAGTATGAGATTAGAACACTTTCTAACACCGTACACAAAAATAAGCTCAAAATGGATTAAAGACCTAAATGTAAGGCCAGACACTATAAAACTCTTAGAGGAAAACATAGGCAGAAGACTCTAGGACATAAATCACAGCAAGATCCTTTTTGACCCACCTCCTAGAGAAATGGAAATAAAAACAAAAATAAACAAATGGGACCTAATGAAACTTAAAAGCTTTTGCACAGCAAAGGAAGCCATAAACAAGAGGAAAAGACAGCCCTCAGAATGGGAGAAAATATTTGCAAATGAAGCAACTGACAAAGGATTAATCTCCAAAATTTACAAGCAGCTCATGCAGCTCAATAACAAAAAAACAAACAACCCAATCCAAAAATGGGCAGAAGACCTAAATAGAAATTTCTCCAAAGAAGATATACAGATTGCCAACAGACACATGAAAGAATGGTCAACATCATTAATCGTTAGAGAAATGCAAATGAAAACTACAATGAGGTATCACCTCACACCAGTCAGAATGGCCATCATCAAAAAATCTACAAACAGTAAATGCTAGAGAGGGTGTGGAGAAAAGGGAACCCTCTTGCACTGTTGGTGGGAATGTAAATTGATACAGCCACAATGGAGAACAGGATGGAGATTCCTTAAAAAACTACAAATAGAACTACCATATGACCCAGTAACCCCAGTAAACTACTGGGCATATACCCTGAGAAAACCATAATTCAAAAAGAGTCATGTACCAAAGTGTTCATTGCAGCTCTATTTACAATAGCCAGGACATCGAAGCAACTTAAGTGTCCATCAACAGATGAATAGATAAAGAAAATGTGGCACATATACACAATGGAATATTACTCAACCATAAAAAGAAATGAAATTGAGTTTCTTTTAGCCATAAATAAAACTTTATTCTTTAATTTCATTTACAAGCTACCAAATATTATGTATTGTACACAGTGCTGAACACTTAAATGGCTGTAGTCATGGAGGATCCAGACTGAATGGAAAGCTGTAGATAAAGAAAAGATAAAAGCAAAGTAATACTGTAAAGACAAGTGGCAAAAGCATGGTTTTGCCATAATAAAATCAATTGGATTTGTAACTATACATCAGTTCTGGTTAAAACAAAGTCTGAGTGCCATGCGATTCTCAGCTTTGTTTGCAGTCTGGCTAAAGTCTGTAGAGTCCTTTTGTCTTCTGCAGTGATTAAAATAAAAAGTTAAAAACTATAGCAGCAACAAGCAAACCCTGTAACAGGAAGGCAAGGGTTAAGAACTAAAATAAAGGGCTTCCCTGGTGGCGCAGTGGTTGAGAATCTGCCTGCCAATGCAGACAACACAGGTTCGAGCCCTGGTCTGGGAAAATCCCACATGCCATGGAGCAACTGGGCCCGTGAGCCACAATTACTGAGCCTGCGCGTCTGGAGCCTGTGCTCCGCAACAACAGAGGCCGCGATAGTGAGAGGCCTGCGCACCGCGATGAAGAGTGACCCCCACTTGCCACAACTAGAGAAAGCCCATGCACAGAAATGAAGACCCAACACAGCCATAAATAAATAAATAAATACATTGTGTATTATTAAAAAAGAAAAAAAAAAAGAACTAAAATAAAGTTTATACAGTGTGTTTAGGGAAAGTATGTGCACTTTATCTTCCATCAGCAGGAGTCCGACTGAGGGACAACATGATTCGTGCAAATCGCTCACAGAGTTCATGCGTGTTGTACGGAGGTAACTTCAGCGGCTCATGGAACCCTTTAATCTCCATAGAACAATCAAGCAGTTTTGGCAGAAAATCTGTCAGCTTCTCTTGGAGGTTTGATTCCATTTCTTGTCCAAGATAGGAACACCATCGATTTCTCATATCTTCCACAGCAAGTATATCTTTCTCTTCTATTTCATCCACCAATAACAAGGGCAAAAATGGGACAATAAACTCATTCATGATAATCAGACCATTGTTTACTTCTCGATCCTCTCCAGATTCAAACAGTTCTGCAGCCTGCTCATTTAATTTTAGTAAACATTCTCTTCTATAATGTGATATCAATTCTTCATCATGTCCTCTGTATGGGTCTTTGAACAAGAGTTCTTTGTTATTCTGATAAGCACAGATAAGGAACAGCAAGGAATCTATATAACTTTCTCTTTGAAAATTTTCTAGCCCAGTTATCAGATACATGGTTGTTTCCCTGAATTTTCTATAATCCTGATGCCATTCCTCATACTCCTCCGAGTTTACTTCTTCAAGTTTTATCATTTCAGTTTTGGCTCGAGCAACTTTCATTATGCCGTGACACCTTTCATCAAAACTCAAATTTCTATCTCCAAATTGTTCTAGCAATGTTTTCTCAGTGATTTTCTTTGGAGCCTGATTCTGGATAAAGTAGACTACTACATGATGTAAACGATAGTCTGTTTCTGGTGGGGTATCTTCTTGGGCCAATTTAACCAACTGTGAATATTCCAACTTAATTGCTGACTGTAAAACTGTTTCAGGACTTTTATCTTGATGCTCATGTGATGCCTTGGTAATTATTCGAATAGTTTCTTCTTTCAAGTGCTTTGAGAAATCACTTCTTGATGGTTGCTCTAGATATTCTGGTTCTCCTGCTTGTGCTGTTGTCACAGAAGACTCTGACTCTCTCAATTTCTGAGATGCTAAAAATGTTTCCTGCAAAGCTTTCTGGGCAAGCTGTGCATCCCATTCTTCTAGTTCTTTCTCCAGTCGCTGGTTGTCTTCCTCAACAAAATCTCTTAAATCTGGTGGTAGTGTTTCTATTCCAACAAGGGCCTGCCCAGTTTCTTTATTAAACTCCTCTTGTATTAACAACTGTGACTTATCATTTACATACATTAAACAGTATGCACTGGCATTTCTATAACCACCAAAAGAGTCCCTCACTAGCTCTTCCCATGATGATTTTGTTACAGCAATATTATTGTACTTCATCCACCTGTTTTCACGATGATCAGAAATGTATGCCCAGTAGCGCCTGGCATTAGCTTGGCCTTCATGAACTAAAACAGCATGTAAGCGATAAGGAACTTGTATCATAGATTTGTCAGAGTACATTAGTTCAATTGTGCGATGGATTCTAGATATGCTTTCCTGCAAATCTCTGGTGTCATTTTCTATTTCTTTCCTCCAGTGATGTAAACAGCTTTCTAGCACAGAGAGTTCCTCTTCTGTTATGGGTCTTGGTGCTGGATGCATGGGCAAATCTGGAGGTATCTGAGACTGAGTGAATGGTTTGTGTATTACTGATCTCGACAAAATGGCAGCTATTGATGCGGGTGATGTGCTTGGCAGTTCTGAAGAAGGAGCTCCCTGCTGGTCTGTTGTGCTTGGTAATGTCTGTGATGGTACAGAATCACTAGATGGGGAACTAGCATCAATATCATCAACAGGAGAAGTGCAAACAGGTTTACTTGAGGCAAATTCCAATGCATACATCCACCAAGGGGAATCGTTTGGGACCCGAACCATAACTTAAATACCTTTCAGGTCTCTGTTGTAATACTGTGAGGTAATCTTTTAGTCTCTTGATCTCTTCCCTCTTAATTCTTGTTATTTCTCTGTTTCTATGCATGTATCTGTCCAGATATAAAACTTGAGGAAATTCCAATTTGTTGTGAATTTTTTCTGGTCTTCCCAATGCCCGATTAAATTCAAATCTTGACAGTTGAAACGTTAACACAGGTGGTAGTTCAGTAAACCAATGCTCTTGGCCGGACTTTCCTGAATTTTCCGAATGTAAAGACTCAATTTCTCCTTCAATCATGGCAGCTTCTAGGCACTCATGTAGATCTTTGAATCCATTGACCTGAAGTGGGTACTGACCAAACATTTCAGTATTTTCAAATTTTTTACCTTCAAGCACTCCCACGGCTAGGAATCTTCCATAGAACAACTCTACCATGGGGTTCTTTGGCTTCCCTTCATCCGTCTCCTCTTCAGCTTTCATCTGGAAGGCATCTTCTAACCAATCTAATAATTTGTGTGGAAACTCACTCACGTCTTGCTGCTGGGAGTCATCTGATTTGAAAGCATCCTTAAGAATTTCAAGTGCTCTTGATGGATCAACATATTTCCTTTTAGTACCAACAAGAAGTGCAAATAGATGCCGAAGCTCACGCATAAAAGGCAAATTCCGATGCTCCTTTTGGTTTCGGGGTAAATCTTGAACATTTGATGGAGGCTTGTAATTCAGAACTAGTCTTCTAAGTTCCAAAAGATTGAATAATGACTGAATAACAGCACTAAACCAGCAAGTATTGCCAACATTCTTTAGTCCAACAGGAGCTTTGTCCTGCCTTTTTCTATCATAAGCGTTTCGAGAAGCTCTCCAAACTTCAGTAGGTGTCCTCTTCAAACGTGCTTTATTTTCTGCTATGCTGGCTTCAAGAAATCTGCTAATGGCTTGCTCCTCATCAGTTATTCCAGTCTCCCCGAATGCCCTGTTTGATTCTGCCAAACTCAAAGTAATTGCTCTCTTAAGATCATCTTTATCATCTCCAGTGAGATCAGTCACATAAGTATCTGCTTGGCTTCCCACACTGATGTATCTGTCATTGCCAGGTAGCGCTGTTTGGTAGTAAGTTGTCTCCTCCTGCTGAGGGGTCTTGGCATTCTTTGCAGTAAGGAAAGCCACTGCTAGTTCCAAGTTTCCGTTACTATCCTTCAAGGCTTGCTGTAATATCTGGGCATCATTAATCCCAGTAATTTCTCTCAGCTGGTTTCAAAAACGTCTGCTGGTGCTTCTAAGCCGCGCTCTGCTGCAGCACGTTCTGCTCCACGGTCATGACCCCCGCAGCGCCGGCGGCGACACCGGCGGCGGCATCCGGCTCCTCGAGCATCCTCCAGCCCTGACTGCCAAGCTCCGCTGAGTTCCAGGGAGCGGTGCGGACGGCCGGGGAGGACAGCGCCCCCGCCAGCCAGGTGCGAAGCCGATGGCGGGCGGCGTGCGCGGGCAACGTGGGCTGGCGGCGAGGTGCAGACAGCGAGGGCCACGGCGGCGGCCCCACGACTCCGCGCGGCCCGCCTCAGCGCGGCTCGTCGGCAGCGGCCCGGGCCATGAGCGGGCAGCGGACGCTCGGCGCGGGAGGGCGCAAGCAAGCCGGGACTCGTCACGCGCGCGCTCCTTCGCTGGCGGCTCGCGGGCTACTGCGGGGGAAGGAGAAGGGACAGAGGGAGCAGCCGGAATGGCGCTGTCCTCCTGCTCCCACCGCGACTCCTCCTCCCCTCCCCTCCCCCAACGGAAATTGAGTTATTTGTAGTGAGGTGGATGGACCTAGAGTCTGTCATACAGAGTGAGGTAAGTCAGAAAGAGAAAAACAAATACCGTATGCTAACACATATATATGGAATGTAAGGATAAGAAGGTCATGAAGAACCTAGGGGTAAGATGGGAATAAAGACACAGACCTACTAGAGAATGGACTTGAGGATATGGGGAGGGGGAAGGGTAAGCTGTGACAAAGCGAGAGAGAGGCATGGACATATATACACTACCAAAGGTAAAATAGCTAGCTAGTGGGAAGCAGCCGCATAGCACAGGGAGATCAGCTCGGTGCTCTGTGACCACCTAGAGGGGTGGGACAGGGAGGGTGGGAGGGAGGGAGACGCAAGAGGGAAGAGATATGGGAACATATGTATATGTATAACTGATTTACTTTGTTATAAAGCAGAAACTAACACACCATTGTAAAGCAATTATACTCCAATAAAGATGTTAAAAAAAAATGGAGACTTTCTTAAAAATCCGTAATGTTTTTCATGGTCCTAAGAACTTTTTCAGCTTCTGTTGAACTAAGCAATTATGTTAAAATTTTTCCTAGATTTTATAATGTTGCCAAAGATTTTTATATGGTCAAATTCTGTCCCATCAACTAAGCCATGAAAATAATTTACTGGAATGTCAGTTTTTTTAGACTTTTATTTATTTATTATTTATTTATTTAATTTATTTTTGGCAGTGTGAGGTCTTTGTTGGGGCACACAGGGTCTTAGCTGAGGCACGTGTGATCCTTCATTGCGGCATGTGGGCTCTTCGTTTTAGTGCGTGGGTTTCTTTCTAGTTGTGGCATGCGGGTTTTCTCTTCTCCAGTTATGGTGTGCAGGCTCCAGGACGCATGGGCTCTGCAGTTATGGTGCACGAGTTCCAGAGTGCGTGGGCTCTGTAGTTGTGGCGCGTGGGCTTAGCTGCCGCTGCGGCATGTGGGATCTTAGTTCCCTGACCAGGGATCGAACCCTCATCTCCTGCATTGGAAGGCAGATTCTTCACTGGACCACCAGGGAAGTCCCTGGAAGGTCATTTTTAATTAAGTTGAAACTATACTTCCGGTCAAATGAGAGGTGGTGAGTGTGAAGGTTAAGTACACACCCGCTGTCACTGACGTTTTAAATGGCCTCTTCGTTCCTCAGTTTCCTTATCTGTGAAATGAGGACAATCATAGTAATTATAAAAATTAAAGTAAATTACTACAAAAAGTACTCTCCTCTTCTTTAGTGGCTCTTACTGTCTCCTGTCCTAACCATCTGCCATCCCCATCTTTCTCTGGTTCTCTCAGAGCCTGGCTCACAGTGGCTTCATTTTCCACAAGTGGCCACACAGAGATGATTCTAGGGAGTGCCGGACCAAGGTGGGCAGTCACAGCCTCTGTGGTCCAGATGGGCATGGAGGGCTTGCCCACGTGGGTATAAGGAAGGCCACCAAAGGCATCCCCCACCCAACTTCTGCCGGATTAGAACACACTCTGGCAGGTGGAACAGATACTGGCATATGGGAGCATAGTGAATTGGCTGCTCTTATATGTGGGTATCAGGATGGCCAGGGATTCCCAGGGCCCGGAGGAGTGCCTGGAGACAGTAGGGCTAGCCCTTGGGGATTACTTGGAGAATCTATGGTGGGGGGCAAGTACAGATACATTGGGCACATTGACTGTCTTGTGCATCAACCAATCATAAAGAATAGCAGCTGTGGGAACCTAGAGGTCATGGATGTGCCAGTTACTAACACTTTTACTGCTGGGGATAGTGGAAAAGGGTTTCCTTGGAGAGATCAAGGCAGTGCCTCTTTATTAAAACTAAATAATATTTAATATTTTATAATGGCTACTGTATTTCTTAAGAAAGCCAGCAGAATATCAGTCAAACAGGGTATAGGAATGTAAGTTCATATTTTTAGAACACATGGTATTAGTGAAGTAAGACTCAGATACATCAGGTAAGTTGCCCGAGGTCACATAGCCAATGTGTGAAGGATTTGGATACAGGTCTGTTGGTTCTGGAATCATTACAGGTCAATGTCTAAAGCAGAGGGAACATTGAGGACCAGAAACACCTCTGAGTTTCAGTGCCTGTTTGGAAATATCATGTAAATGGCTATTAGAGTTGCAAGGTCACATCACTCCACTCCAACCATTTTCATCACCTGTCAAGTGGGAATGAAATGACCACAAAGAGATGTGTGGCTATGTCTATCCATATCTATGTTTGCTCTAAAAGAAAAATGGTTTCCTGCCTCGGACTTACACTCAGCTACCTGAGCTTGAGATTGCATTCCCAGGAAATGAGGGACCCCATCAGGACCAGGAAGCCAGGTGAAGGAGAGATTGCATGTCACAGAGCACCAGGGTCTCTTTCTGGAAGAATCTCCAGGACTCTGAAGTGATGTTTTCTTTCCAGAAAAGAAACTTGTTATTGAGGGTGGGGTGAGTGGGGTGCCGGAGTGCTGGAGAAGGTGGGGCTGAGCTTAGTTTAAATGAAAGTATCTGACATTTCTTCTCCCTGAATTTGGAAATCTTAGAGCAAGATCACATGACTCTGAAATCAGTTTCTCCTTAGAACAGCACAGTGTCACATGAACTGAAATGGGAGCTAGGAGTGGCACAAAGGCTTCCTGGTTTCCTTAGTGTCGTGGAGCCCGGAAGAGATGCATGTGATGGGGCAGTGGAAAGCTCTGGCCTCTGAGCCAGCCTGAAGTTGATCCCCAGATTTGCCATTTATTGCTGGGAAGTGGATGAATCGGCAGTTCTCCCAGCCTCAGTTGGCCCCTTTGTAAGTTGGTGTGTGTGTGTATCGAAGGGTAATAATAATACTAATATTCAACTTTCATATGTTAAATATTATTTTCTGGTCCCACTTTCCCGCAATCCTTAGCATTTCAGTGTGTGACCACTGTGGTAGGGGTAAGGGTACTCTTCCCACAAAATTCATTTGGCTTTGCCCTGCTCCTCCTGTGGGAGAATTCACTTCCTCCAGGGAGCTTTCCAAGTCTTCCAGTGGGAATGAGGTGGCCTATTATTCCCTTTCCTTTCCTAGAAGACTATTCTTCACGCATTCTGCACAGTTGTAATGATATAATTTTTTTTGTTATTTGTGTTTATTTGGGTTTTCTCTTCTCCAGTAGACTGCACACTTCAAGATACTAAGGACATATCTATTTTTTCCTCTTGTTTAAAGATGAAAAAATGTTTATCATTTCACTTAAAAAGGGGGTATGTCATACTGGAAGGCTACTGACACTTGAGAAGTAACTGTTCTGTTAAGCAGTAGCAATGCCTGGCATATAGTAGGTCCTCAGTAAAAAATTGTTGAATGAGTGAATACTTGAGATTTTGTGGATTGGAATTAAAATCTAAACTTTCTCTAGACTTATAATAGAGGTTTATATAACGGAGCTTGCAAAGAAGCATGGATGCTATCCTTAGTTGATAATACCCAAGGTCTTTAATTTATATTTTTCATTGCCTTGCAAGCCATAACGTCTCTAAAACGATTTTTCATATTTGAGGGGCATCAGGAGAATCACAGGTCTTATGTGAACTTCGAAGTAAGCAGGCTGAAAATTTTTAGTGATTTTATTTTGGAGTGTCAGATAACAGGCAGCTGAAATCGAAACAGCTTCAAATGTCACAAAATGTCTTCCTGTAATTCTCCTCAAGCATTCAATGCATTAAATCTCAAAGCCACAGTCTACGTATCCCAATTCACTGTAGATCTAAACTAAGCAGGCACAACCACACCCAAGGGATTTTCTTGTCTAAATGGACTGCAATTATTTCCCCTAAAACTTCAAATTAATTTTTAAAGTAAGATAATGGTTAAGAGCAGGGGTTGGGAAACTTTTCCTGTAAAGGACCATTATGACCATAAGATTTTACCCTTTGTAACGTAGGACAGGAAGCATGACTCCTTGGATACTACCTCTTCCTTAGCACCCAGCCTAGGACCTGGCAAATTCTAAGTACTCAGCAACTCTGTGGAATGATGAAGTGAATATTTGTATTTTTTTGAATTTTATTTTTAAATTTTTATTGAAATAGTTGATTTACAATATTGTGTTAGTTTCAGGTATACAGTAAAGTGATTCTGTTATACATATATATGTAAATATGTATATTCATTTTTTTACATTCTCTTCCATTATAGGTTATTACAAGATATTGAGTATAGTTCCCTGTGCTATACAGTAGGTCCTTGTGTTTATCTATTTTATATATAGTGGTGTGTATCCCGAATTCCTAATTTATCCCTCTCCCCCTCCCCTTTGGTAACCATGTTTGTTTCTATATCTGTGAGTCTGTTTGTTTTGCCTATACATTCATTTGTATTATTTTTTAGATTCCACATATGAGATATCATATGATATTTGTCTTTCTCTGTCTGGTTTACCTCACTTACAATGAAAATCTCTAGGTCATTCTGTGTTGCTGCAAATGGCATTTTTCATTTTTTATGGCTGAGTAATATTCCATTGTACATATGTACCACATCTTCTTTATCGATTCCTCTGTTGATGGACCCTTATATTTATCAAAGGACTTTTCATCAGTTCTGGCGTACATTGCCTGCTCAGTGAGGCTCAGTATGAACACTTTTAAAAGCTGTAGCCCAACCTCCTTCCATCCCCTCTTCATCTGCCCTCTGCTAAATCCCTGCCATGCTGCTTCATTTCTTTCAGAACCAATGATCATATTCTAGCATGCTGCATAATTTACTCATATATTTTGTTTTTTGTTTCCCCCCACTAGAATGTAAACTATAGGAGGGCAGGGATTTTTGTGTATTTTGTTCACATTGTAGGCACTTAAAATATTTGTTAAGTGAATAAATGAATGACATATCTGAATATCATATAGGGATGGTTGATCCCAGGAAGCAAAACATTAAAAACAAAACGAAGGAAAACAAAACAAAAGAAAACAAAACCACCTTACTTTATATCATGAACTTCAAATTCTTTAACTATAATGGCTTTGTACTTAATTTCAAGTAAAATCTGTAGCTGGATATTACATTATACTGTAATATACTTGCTTTTAAAAACAGTTTTGTTAAGAGCAAAAGCATATAAAAGGTGGTTGATTAAAAGTTAACTTTTAATATTACAAAAATGCTGCAACTTTATCCTAGACAAGTAAAAAAAAAAAAAAAAACCCCAAAAAATGAAGAAAAAAATCTAAAAATTACCCTTAATCCCATTGAGGTAATCGTTGCTAATATTTTTGGGCATATTCTAAATATTTTTCCTGTGTGTAATATTTTCATCTGTTGTGTGTAAAAACAGAAGCATACTGTAAATGTTAATAAGAGCCAATGTTTACATTGCACTTACTCTGAGGCACTGTTCTAAGTACTTGATTTATATTTATTTACATTAATTTCACAACAACCTTACGATCTAAGGTTTCACAACAGCCTTATGATCCTAATATTACCCACATTTTACAGATGAGGAAACTGAGGGACTAAGAGGTTAACTTGATTGAAGTCATACAGCTACTGAGTGGTAGAACTGGGATTTGAGCCAAGGCAGTCTGGCTCCAGCATCCATGGTCTTAATCGCTATTTTTGCTGCTCCATATATTGCTTGTGGCTTGCTTTTTTTTTTTTTTCTCCTCTCTTATCACTATATCAAGAACATTTTCCCAACTGTTATATGTTCTCCAACATAATTTGTAAAGGCTGTGCAATATTTCAATACTTGCCTACTCTAATTCTTCTATTTTTAAAAAACTGTTAGAAACTCTCCCTCCTTCCTCCTGTCCTCCCTTGCATCCTCCCTTCCCTCCTTCCCTCCTCCTTTCTTCCCTTCCTTCCTTCTTTCTCTCCTTCCTTCCTTCCCTCCTTCCCTCCTCCTTTCTTCCCTTCCTTCCTTCTTTCTCTCCTTCCTTCCTTCCCTCCTTCCTTTCTCTTCCCCCTTCTGTCTTCTTCCTTCCCCTCCTCTCCCTTTTCCTCCCCTCCCCTCCCATCCCCTTCCCGTCTTGGCTACTATGAATAAAGCAACTTGAAGGTAAATCTCTGCAATAAAGCAACTTGAAGGTAAATCTTTGCATAATGATATGATACCTTCCTTAGGTTAAATTTCTCGAACTGGTATATAAAGTTCAGCAAAATCATGAAATAAGGAAACTATGGGGAGCAATCTTGAAAAGCAGACAATTTTGTAGTTTTATATATTTGGAGTATTAGGCAGTTGCTTTATGAGTTTCTCTAAGTGAGGTTGACCTGTATTACTTCTTATCAAATGGTTGCTTCAGCTGAAAATCCCCTTGGTAACCAACTATGTACAAGTAAAAATGTGTTCCTAAATGGAGACCTTATGACTGTGCAAGAGTTATAAATGACAGTGGAAAATTGAGAATGAAAATTCAGGTAAAGACTGAGCAAGTAAAGTAAACCAAGTCCATATACTTAACACTACAGGCAAATTGGAGTGTATTTGGAGCCAAAGTGGCACCAAACAAAAGATGTTGCTTTATGAAGACACAGACCTAATTAATCTCTGTCAAATTGTTTTTTAAATACTTGTCTTCTAGATAATTCAAATTCACTGTTGCAGGAATTAATCTATTTCTCCTTTGCCATTTGTAATTGTCAACCTGACAGGCATTTACTTTTTCCTTTTTTTTTTGGTAGTGTAAAGTGTTTATGGTGCAAAATTAACATTATTAGACAAAATGTAATCCTTTGGGTGAAAATACTGAACATTTTTACCTCTTGAGGTGTCAGCTCAAACACTTATAATTGATGCATGGTGCTGTTCTGGGAGAAGGTCTCTAGCTGGTCAAGTATTCCCTTTGCTAATAATCACAAATGCATGGCATGGTTGCATGGTTGCATCCAAGGCTTAGGGGTGTGTGTGTGTGTGTGTGTGTGTGTGTGTGTGTGTGTGTGTATGTGTACATATAAGCTTAAAGAACTGGTTGGACAAAAATACATGTAATTATCTTCTGCCCCATCAACTGGAACTCTCAAAAATATTCTGGTTCAGTCAATTAAAAATTTATTTACTAATCAATCATTTAGCATTCATCGAGCATACTGTATGTCTGCACTGCTCTAACTTTTGCAATACAAAGATGAATGAAAACCTCAAGAAGTTCATTGTATCATAGAAACATTTGCTAGGTAAATATTCCCAGGAAGACATTTATCATAATCTCTGTCGAACATCAGCTGTTCATGGCCCTGCACTAGCTACTGTGCAGTTTCCACTTCATAGTAGGCATGTACTACCTGTTTGTTGACTGAAATGTTGTTGGATGGTTATAAAGATGAGAGCTAGTACTTTATTTCAAGGAACTTCCAGTCTTCTTGACGAGATGAGCTATAAACATGTAAAGAACTCACTTACAATGCAAGATTTAAGTAATGGTTATATGCAAAAGAGATTTGATAAGATTACTGTAAACTACCCACCCTCCCCTCCAAGAAAAAGTTGAGCTTCATTAGTATACACAGAAATATTATTCAGGGTCCTGAAAATGAGTAGGAACACTGTATTCTACATTCTACTATATGTATAGTATGGTGTACACTTTTAGTAATTAGTCTTTAAATAGGACATCGATGAACTACAGTTAGATGAGGAGGGTTAAGCAAGGTAGAGAATGGTCTCTGCAGTTATTTTCTTAGGATACATTTATAAGAGTATGATTACTGGGTCAAAGCTTTAGACCATATTACAATATGATTTCCAAAATAGCTATATACATTTTTTTTGTGTGTGTGTGGTACGCGGGCCTCTCACTGTTGTGGCCTCTCCCATTGCGGAGCTCAGGCTCAGCGGCCATGGCTCACGGGCCCAGCTGCTCCGCGGCATGTGGGATCTTCCCAGACCGGGGCACGAACCCGTGTCCCCTGCATCGGCAGGCGGACTCTCAACCACTGCGCCACCAGGGAAGCCCAGCTATATCCATTTATATGGTCATATTCATAAGTGTACTTGTTTCATCAGAACTGTGTTAGAGTTGGTTATTGTCATCTTTAAAGTATTTTTGGGGGGGGCAATTTTAATTGAGTTGAGATCATTCTCATTGAAGTTTGCGTTTCTTTGTCGACTAGTGAAGTTAAATGATTTTCATTATGTTTAATAGAGATATTTTCTATTGTGTGAAGTCATTTTCCTGCCAGTACTGTGATCCAAAAGGAGGGCAAGAAAAAGTTATTTTGCAAATAGAGAAAGAGTGGAGAAACAGATGCAAGACAAGGTGCTGCATCAGTATCTTTATGTACTGTATTGTAGTTTTTGTTGTTTTGTTTTTGTAGCAAGTGAAAGAAAACCTCACTCCAAATGGCTTAAACAGAGAAAGAAAATTGAGTGGTTTGCCTAA
This sequence comes from Lipotes vexillifer, assembly GCF_000442215.2. Taxonomy (NCBI): domain Eukaryota; kingdom Metazoa; phylum Chordata; class Mammalia; order Artiodactyla; family Lipotidae; genus Lipotes; species Lipotes vexillifer. The sequence goes on from NW_006789049.1 coordinate 785,829, forward strand.
CTGAAGAATCCTGACCGTGGATTTGCCTTTAGTTGCAGCTCAGGGCTACATGGTATTACGAGGACCCATTTCTGTCTGTACTCTGCTTTTCGATGCGGTACTTCCAAATTCAAACAAGCTCTCTCCACTTGTGGTTGTTATGTAGCTGCAGCACATTCCAGGAGAAACTGTGAACCTGGGGGAGGAAGAAGGGCTTTCTCCTTCCTGTTAATGTAACCAATGCTTCTTCACCTTGACCATGACACTTGCTTCTAGTAGCAGCAGTTGGTTCCAGTTTGTTTTTCTAACACTCAGAACCTGCCTCATGGTGCCTTCTCAGACATCAGTACCTGCCAGCCAGCCTTTGTCTAAATTCCAGTTGTGTCAGGTCTTCTAACTTCTGGGAAATGAGCACCACCCAGGCAGTATCCTCTCCTCAGAGATTTGGGTGGAACTCTGCAGCACCCCTCTTCTAAGCTTTTATATTTTAGTAATACCAACCTCTTCTCTTTGCTTCTCCAGCCTTTGAAGTGGTCACTACTTTCTGCAGTCACTATTATGTTTACAAGTCCAGTGTCTCCTTTTGGTATTTTCAGTCTTCCAACATCTGGCAAATAATTCTCCATATTAAATTATCTTTCAAAATAACTGGTGGGGGCTCTGTTTCCTATCTAGACCCTGACTGAAGCAGCCCTCTTCTGTCTACCTATGTTGTCTCGCCATCATTTGAACTAAGCCCAAAGTTAATATTGGCTTCCCATTGCCCTTAGGATAAAGTCTAAACCCTCTTGCTGTCCCAGTGTTGCACCTAAACTCTACGCACGTGGAATGTCCTTAAATTCTTCTGATGTGCCATGCTGTCACCTTCAGGCCATTGAATGCACAGTTCCTTCTGCTAAGGACTCTGGTAACTTCTACCCTTTTATCTGGGTAACTCACATATCTTTTAGATGCCAGCAGAGATGTCATTTCCACTGGGAAGGCTTTATTGATTTCTCTCCCTTTCCCGTGGTATCCTATACGTTCCTTCTGATGGCATTCGTTTAATTGTTTGCCTTTTTTCCCCACTGGACTGCAGGCTCCTTGAAAGCAGTACCTGGAACTCAATAGGTAGCTTAATAAATATTTGACAAGGACTTCTTTAGAAAATCTCAATGCTTTCTTTTTACTTTTTTGGAGCAAGGACAAAAATCCAGCTACCATTACTGCTGATGCAAGTTATGCCCTAAATGATTACCGAGGGTTTCATCTCCGATCCAAAGGACAAGGCTAATGTTGTGAAAATTGCCAAAGTGGGACTTAAGGGCAACAAACAAGATGCCTTAAAGACCTGAGATGACACTGAGGCTGCCATATGTCACTGCAGTGTTGGAGGTAGACCGGGATCAGCCATTGATTCACCGGGTTAAAAGCCTTCCTGTCACCCACAGCCGCTGAAGGCGTTGTGTCATTGACAAGCGGCAGAAGAAAATGAAACCTTGTCAAGTTCTTACACAGATGATTTCAGGATGCTAATGAGCGGCATCAGATCAGAGGAGAAGATTGAATGTGCTTTGCTTTCCTGAGGCTGCACCATGCGATGAAAGAACAAAGACTTTGGAGTCAGAAGTTGGTTCAAGTCTTGGTTTTTGCCCCTAACTCCCGATAGAGTTAGGGACCTTGGTGAGATTCTTAGATTCTTAATCTGTAAAATGGGGCTGAGAACATCTACTTCATTTGATTTGAAGAGAGCTAAATGAGGTCGTTGATTTGAAGTGTCGAGCCCAGAGCTGAGACAGTATTGGTAATTTGTGGAGAATGATTGGATTGGCAGGTCTGATCCCACTTATTCCTTCATTTTTTCATCCATTCAAAAATCATCATTGTACACTGACGTGTATAAAATTGATGACTAATAAGAAAAAAAACCCATCATTGAACATCTCCTAAATGCTAGTGATCTACATGCAAATAAATTTTAAAAACATTCTTTTCTTCATGGAGTTTCTACTGGGAGAGGAAAAATCTGAAACAGTAACACGTCAATAAACAAAAGAATAACAATTTTGTCAGTTGATTTTATATTGTCCTTTATAGCAGTTTTTTCTCCCACCTGATCCAGGATCCAGTCCAGGTTCACACATTGCGTTCAGTTGTCATGTCTCTTTAGTTGCCTTTACTTTAGAATAGTTCCTCAGCCTTCCACTGACTTCCATGACATTGAAATTTTTGCAGGGTCCAGGCCAGTTGTTTTATGGAATGACTCAATTCAGTTTCTCTGACTGTTTTTCCGACAATGTGCTTTTTAAGGCCATGCAGCCAACAAATGACAGAGTTTAGACTGACCCTCTGTCTTGTACACTTTCCTCTTAAAACCTGCCAGGAAACTTGGAGGTCAGACCCCATAGTTCCACACCCAGAAGAACAGCCCTGTTAACACAGCCAGGTTGTTAAATAACAGCAGCACTGGAATGGTAATAGCCAGAGAGAACACCTCCTCCCAGGTAAACCTAGCTGTTTCCTTGGTTGTCATCTAGCGTCTCCAGGGCTGAGTGACAATTAAAAAAATCTGTAGTTATTTTATTACTTTTCTTTTTGTCTTCATCTCTCGAGGTGACAATTTGTCCTGCTTTAATAGAGCAGCTGGGAAAAACATGAGGAAAATTAGACCAAATGTGGGTAAAATGCCATAAGACCATATCATTTCTGTTATGATGTATTTTTCAAAACTGTAGGACGTTGAACAAACAGCACTAAAATTAAAAAAAAAAATTATTTGGAAAATTCTTTATAAAAGCTGAACAGTTGCTGCACATAATCTATAATTTACCCAAATGTTGGGTATATTATGATATTGGCATATTAGGACTTAGCTCACTAAATTTTCTCAAAGAAATGGGAGAGACAAAGGGGCAAGTAATTGGTGTTCCGAGCCCATGTTCTGCTTCCCATTCCTTGAACTGGAACTCAAGTACATTTTAAAATTGGGCCAGATGTTAAAAAAATTTTTTTCCAAACCAGCCCTAAATGAACTCTGCCTTTTCAGAGCTTTCTCAATTCTAGATCAGCATTTCTTCTGCTCTTTCAAAAGTGGGATTAGGAGGATGGCACTAGGTGGGGCTGGGGGAAGACCCTTACCCCACTTAGTTCTTGATGGTACAGGATATGGTGGGGGTGGGCCGTGAGGGGAAATATTTCACATCTTATGTGTCTTATTGGTGAGGAGTGATACAGATAGGTGGTTTGTTTATTCGTATTATAAACATCCATTCAAAATTGCTTATTGCATACAGCTTTGTAAGCCAGGCACTGTGTTAGGTAGTGGATTTAGCAGGTGAATTGCTCAGATATGGTTCCTACCATCAGGGAACTTATAATTTTATGTGTGTGGGGTATAGGTGAAGCACTTATGTAGGCTAAGCACAGGATGCTGCAGGGAGGCACATAATCAGACATGGAAGGGAGGTAGAGCCGGTGGGTTTAAATGAGTAGTTTGCTCTGTAACAGACACTTTTCTTTTCTATTATGGTTTATCACAGGATGTTGAATGTAGTCCCGTGTGCTATACAGTAGGACCTTGTTGTTTATCCATTCTGTATATATGTTTGCATCCGCTAACCCCAAACTCCCACTCCATCCCTTCCCCACTCTCCTTCTCCTTGGCAACCACAAGTCTGTTCTCTGTGTCTGTGAGTCTGTTTCTGTTTTGTAGGTAAGTTCGTTTGTGTCATATTTTAGATTCCACATATAAGTGGAAATATAACCATCATGTAATCACATATAACCATCATATGGTATTTGTCTCTCTCTTTCTGACTTTACTTAGTATGATAATCTTTAGTTGCATCCGTGTTGCTGCAAATGGCATTATTTCATTCTTTTTTATGGCTGAGTAATATTCCATAGTATATATGTACCACATCTTCTTTATCCATTCGTCTGTCAACGGACAGAGGTGGGTGCGTGTATCTTCTTGAATTAGAGTTTTTTTTCCAGATATGTGCCCAGTAGTTGCATTGCTGGATCATATGGTAGCTCTATTTTTAGCTTTTTTAAGGAACCTCCATACTGTTCTCCATAGTGGCTGTACCAATTTACATTCCCACGAGTAGTGTAGGAGGGTTCCCTTTTCTCCACACCCTCTCCAGCGTTTGTTATTTGTAGGCGTTTTTTTTAAATTGAATTATAGTTGATTTACAATATTGTGTTAATTTCTGCTGTACAGCAGTTTAATGATGGCCATTCCGACCAGTGTGAGGTGATACCTCATTGTAGTTTTGTTTTGTTTTGTTTTTTTTGCGATACGTGGGCCTCTCACTGCTGTGGCCTCTCCCGTTGCAGAGCACAGGCTCTGGATGCGCAGGCTCAGCGGCCATGGCTCACGGGCCCGGCCGCTCCGCGGCACGTGGGATCCTCCCGGACCGGAGCACGAACCTGTGTCCCCTGCACCGGCAGGCGGACTCTCAACCACTGCGCCACCAGGGAAGCCCTCATTGTAGTTTTGATTTGCATTTCTCTAATTATTAGCGACGTTGAGCATCTTTTCATGTGCCTGTTGGCCATCTGTATGTCTTTTTTGGAGAAATATCTGTTTAGGTCTTCTGCCCATTTTTTGATTAGGTTGGGTGTTTTTGTTTGTTTGTTTGTTTTCGTTACTGAGTTGTATGAACTGTCTGTATATTTTGGAAATTAAGCCCTTTTTGGTCGCATGGTTTGCAAATATTTTCTCCTAGTCCGTAGGTTGTCTTTTTGTCTTGTGTTACAAATAGTTTATCCTATGGTAAAGAACAGAGCTGTTGAGATTATGAGGATTAAATGAAGGCAAAAGTGAGAAACCCAATGTTGCACATGATGAGCACAGAATAAAGGCTGATAGAGGGGAAGAAGGAGGAGAGGGAGAAGGAGATGATGTAGAAAAAGGTGATGTGGGTATATTAGGTTTTTGTGTTTTTTTTCTTCTTTTTCTTCTACAACTTTCTGTCTGACACAACACAGTAGGATAACAAAAGTGGCCATTTGGGTAAAGAGGAAAAGAATCTTTTTTAGTAGGATGACATGAAGGAGTTATGCCAAGAAGAGTGTATCTTGACCTTGTGAAAGTTCTGACTGGTCAACCCTGGGCTAGAACCAAAGCTGGAGATGGGCCTGCTGAGGTCTCCTCTGTCTGGGCTGTCTTAGCTCTTTGCATGGAAGTTTTCCTCTCTGCACTTAAATGTCTTCTTCCTAGTCTTTGTTTTCAAATCTCAGTCTCCTGTGCCCTCCCTGCTCCTCCACCTGTCACTGTTTCCTCCTGCCTCTTCTCACAAAGTAGTTTCCAAAGGCTCTGGGCATTTGTCCGGTTTCAGGAAGAGGCGGGGTATGGGAGCTCATGCTGGTTGAAGGTTGCTTTGCCTCCTGAAATCTCACCTTTCAGAAACATTGGATCACTCTGCCTAAAAACCTGACTTACCCTGAGTAGAGGTAGTGTTAAAACTCAGCAAATGATAATAATCATAACAGTAACAGTAACCCGTTTGCATCAGTTCACTATGCTGGTGTTGTACAGTCAGCATCTATTCTGATTGACCAGTGGTTAAGCAGCATCTTTTCTGATTGGTCAGCTCCCATATTATACTGGTTGTTATGGGCTGAATTGTATACTCTCCAAATCTTTTTTTGAAGCCCTAATCCCTAGTACTCCAGAATGTGATTATATTTGGAGATAGGGCCTTTAAAGAGGTGATTAAGTTAAAGTGAGACACTGGAGTGGACTCTAATCCAATCCACCTGTTGTCCTTCTAGGAAGAGGAAATCTGGACACACAGAGACACATCAAGGTTGTGCACACACAGAGGACAGACCCTGTGAGGACACAGTGGGAAGGCAGCCATCTGCAAGCCAAGGGGAGAGGCCCCAAGAGAAAACAACTTTGCTGATACCTCCAGAGCTGTGAGAAAATATATTTCTTTTGTTTAAACCACCCAGTCTGTGGCATTGTATGCCAGCCCTAGGAAACTAATACACTAGTGTGCTATATTTTGGACTAGCATGTCTGATAATAACAAGAATTTTAGTAAGTGCTTACTAAATTCTAGAGGCAATGTGGATTACATCCTCACATCTTGAGATACTGTCCTGGTATTCTTATTCCCATTTTGCAAACAAGGGGACTGAAACTTGGAGGAGGAAATGACTTGCCTGAAGTCAAAGTCACAGAGCTGGAAAGTGGAGGGATTGGTCCCAAATATAAATCTTTTGAACACCAGGGCTAGGGTTCTTAACCACTATGCCATACTACCTAGAAATTATTGGTATTCTCTGCCTGTTCCCCTTCCGCCAATGTAAATGATGCTGGTAGATGGCTCTCTGTTCTCTCCCTGGGAGCACTAGCTACACTTTGTAATCATAAATTTAATTCTATGATCATTTATTTTCAATTTCCACCTCTTCCGCTAGTCCCAGAATGTAGCAGTGTGCTTATAATCATAGAAGATGGGGTTGGTTTTGGAACAGACTGCTTTCATTTTTCTGCCAGGTAGCAAGGCAGCCAGCCTTTTGCATATGGTGAAGTGATCAACCTCAGTGGGCATTGGCAAGTAACAGGAACTACTGCTGGGCTCTTTAATTTATACCTTAATATTGCACCCATGTGGCCTCAGGAGTGGAGCGCGGGATGTAACCTTCCCACATGGCAAATACTAGCGTTTGCACTCCTCACCGCTCCTGTCATGGAGAACGCTGCCTGGCCCCATGTTCTCGGACTTGTTTTTCCATTTTGTAATGCACTTCAAGGCAGGAAGCTGTGAGCCACCTGATGCTCCATTGGTGGCTTCTGTTTACTTTTCCTGACTTTCTACCCCGTTTAACACGTCTGGGTGAAGTGGCAGCTGCTTATTTTGGGAATAATGGAGTCTAAAAAGAAAACGGAGTCTGGTCTGTTATACCAGATTGTGGCTCCTCAGTGAACAAGATCCCAGCAGATACTTGTTTTAGGGGTCACACTGGTTAATCACCACTTCAGCCAATATTATGATGAGAGTCCTTATTTTCCCAATGTGTTTCCTCATTAGAGGTGGAAACACTTTGTACATTTCCCCCCAACCCCAACTAATAGAAAAATTCTATATACTTACCAAGGGCTGAATTTCATAAAGATATTTTTTTTCTCTGTGTGGCTTTTTATTTTTAGTTTCTCTTCTCCATCCCTCATTTTTTTTGTTTTTTTTACCATTTAATGCTTTCAGAGAGAATGAATAGTATTCTACATTTTTATATTCTAAACACCACTCCTGCATAATTCTCTTGAATTCTTCATTGCTCTTTTTTTTAAAGTTATGGTTTTAAAAATAATCTAGAACTAATTTGTCTAATGAATATGCAATTATTGCAAGAGTCTTGAAGTTTTTGAAAACCTTCAGTCAGCATCTTTCTGGGACGTGGTGATGAATGTAGCATCAGGCACTTGGAAACTGCTACTAACTTGGCACGAGCAGGTGTAATTTTTGCACATTTCAAAGCTGGGCACAATGCAGTCCTTTACTGTTTATTTATCATGTGTACTTATCTGGTGTGGTTGCTTTCTTCCTAGCCTATCTCCCTCTCCTGGAGGAATGGTTGTATCCTTGCTACTGGGGCACTTCTAGGGTTGAAATAAAAACCAGGTATAACAGTGATAATAGAATATGTGGGAGAGAAGGGGGCACAGTCTGGTTCTGCACTTCTCAGGCCATTACCTACTAACAGTAGCTCTCATTTGTAGTGTGTTTATCTCATGCATGACATTTTACATATGTCTTAGTTTTCACTGAACCGTAATCCAGAGAACAAGGGAATATTATTGCTCTTTTATAAGTAAGGAAAATAAGGCATGGGTAGGTTGAGAAAATTTCCCAAGGTCACACAGGTAGTCAGTGGCAGAGCCTATGTCCTTAAACATTTACCACCAAGCATGTTTTCGGTACCCGGCACTATGCTATGCACTTTGGCAAGTCTAGAAATGAACTTGACCTGGATCCTACTCTCAGAGTGTTTATCTTCGGGTAGAAGAGTGAAGACAAACAACCATGATATGTAGCCAAGAAAATTCAGGAAACAGACAAGATAGAGGGCCATGTCATGAAGTGGAAGCAAAGGAAATGGAGAAAAATTTTATCTCAGTAGAGGTAAGATTTATTCTCTGAGGGGGACTGATGCTCAGAAGTTTTTGCTCACAGCTCCGTTTCCTACCTACTTGCATGTTGTGGTTTTGAAAGTGACCCTTGGATAGAATTTTCAGTAACTGTTTTTGACCTGGGAAGCCAGCTTCCTCCTGTGTTCTTGTTTTTCCGGTACCTGAATGAAGAAGCCAGCTGGGCTTTCTCCACTGCCGAAGCAGACAAAAGCATCCCAGCCCCAACTGTGGGATTCATTAGACTCTGCTATCAAATTGCTGTGATCACCAGGGTGTGGAAGGCACAGTGCCTCCCCAGACCTAGTGGGGTGCAGGCTGTCATAGCCCCCCATAAAAGCACACAGGGCCTGCTGTTGAGTGCTGGGATGTGACATCTCGTGATCTGTCACTTTTGTGTGGGATTGCTTTTGTTTGCTTAGGCTAATGGAACAAAGTGATTTCTCCCATACTTGGCCTGTGTTATACATTCCCCCCTTCTCCGCTCCCTTGTGAGTATCAATGCTCTGGTTGCAGGTAGTAGAAACACTCCAACTAGCTTAAACAAACAAAGGAGAATTTATTGTAAGAATCTCAGAATTTATTGTAGATCCAGGAGCCAGAAAAATCTTTAGGAGCCAAGGCAGTTGGTAATAATTCTCTCTTTCTTCGTGTGCTTCTGGTTGTTTCTTCATATTTGTTTTTTTTTCTTTTTTCTTGCTCTCTCAACCAGTTGTCTTTTCTCATGTGTTTGTGCCGGGATAAGGCATTCCATATTCCCAAATGTCCGTCTTTGCAGTTTGAGCTACCAAAAGAAGCTCAAACTGTGCCCCAATTCTATTGCTGAAAGAGACACGATGAATTATTCCAGGCTGAGTTCAATCAGCTGTGGTGGTGAAGGGTCATGTGACATGGACATGACTACAGGCCCCCATCCTGTCCCCAGCCCCAGTGGGTGGGGTGCATTTTGTAGAAAAAAGGAGCAGTTGAGGGACAGGCCATCACATAGGTAATTGCATTTGTACATAAGTAATTTGACATAATTTTATATTTTCTTGGGAATCCACGCAGCAGGCTAACTATCCATAAGAGGTCAGTATCTGTTGAAGTTCATTACTTCTTTCTTTGGAACAAACGGGCTTCACTCGGGCTGTGTAAATACTAGAATTGAGGAAGCTATCTATATAATTCAGGTAAAACCCTGTTGCTGAGGGAAAAAGAAGGTTGGGTTGTTTTGAATTAAGTAGGTCTGTTAATGATACTCAAATACACAAGATAATTGGGAACCTAAAACTACCTTCCTGTCACATGCCCCTTCTGCAGAGGGTTCTCCTTGGTGTCCAAGGGTGAAAGTGATCTTTCCCTCTTTCAAATTTCCAAAGAAGTGCTTTGCACTTCTAGTCTATTTTACTTCCTTATGCTTGTTTGTGTGCTCTTATCTACAGATAGACTGCTATTTGCTGAGGACAGTGTCTGTCTTATTTCACTGTCTCTTACTGATGATAGTGCCTTATACATAGTAAATTTCTAAATCATATATGCTAAACATATGAGTCATTTTCGTGACCCATAGTAAAACAGACCAACTAATTATTAGTTCAAAACTCTTTGAGTCAGAGAGTCTTCAACTGGCCAATTAATTAATCAAATAAATATACTAGTACTGGCAATGTGCCTTGCACTGTGTTTAGTGCTACTAGGTAAGCGGCTTTATAGTTTATTAGCCAAGACCTTAGGCAAGCTTAATTCGAGTCTCAAGGTCCCCATCTGCAAACTGGGGGTGCGGAGGAGTGATATTACTTCTCTAGTGGGATGACTAAAAGGATTGGAAATTAGACACAGGAAACACCAAGCACAGAGTAACCTTTTTAATTTTTTTGGTTTAATTTTAGTTATTACTTTATTTAGAATGAATTTTCATGCATAAATCTCAAGTGCAAAGAAGGTCACATTACTTTATTTCCTTGATTCATGTTGCCTTCTCTGACCTCCCCATTTCCCTAGGAGAGAAATTCAGTTTCAGTGTTCTAGAGACCTCTGGCCCCTGAAGGTAGGTGGGTCCACATTTTTTCAGCTCATTGTGGGCTTGAAGATCTCTTGCTGTGATTCCTGAGACCACAACTTGTTATTTTCCGTATTCCCCTTAGGCTGAGGAACCTTCCACTTTCCTAATTTTAACTCCCTGGCCGCAACTCCCCCAACCATAAAAGCCCGAGACTAGGTGGGAAGGGGTCTTCTAGGAATCTGGCAACTTTGCTTTAGTTTCTGAAACATAATGTTGTTAGTTATCACTTACACCTGGTTACCTTCTTGATGTTTGGGAGTGGAATTGATATTTACACTTTCCATTTTCTTCTTCTTCTTTATTGATTTATTTTTGGCTGCACTGTGCAGCTTGCAGGATCTTAGTTCCCCAACCAGGGTTTGGACCCAGGGCCATGGCAGTGAAAATAGAGCTTTGCTCCAGGGCTCTGTGTTTGCATTTCCCTCTACTTGGAACATATTCTACTTGGAACATTCCCTCTACCGGATCATAACTGGGTTCTTTTCATCGTTCAGAGTCTCAGTTCAAATGTTATCTCTTCCTAAAGATCTTTCTAGAATACCCTTTCTAAAGTAGAGACCACTTCCAACTTCAACTGATTACATAGACCTATTTTATTATCTTTATGAAATTCATCACTACCTTATATTGATTATTGATTGTCTTTGTGTGCTAGGCTGTAGTTTTCCCCAAGAGCAGAGACCTTGTCTTACTTAACAGTTGTATCCTTAGCACAATGACTGGTACATATCAGGTACACAGTAAATAGTGCTTGAATGAAAGAATTAATTATCCTGTCAAGTTGTGATACTAAAGGCAATGAAGAAGTTGATGAAAGAAAAATGACAAAATATTTGTTTTAAGGTTGCTTAAACTATTTTGAATTAATATTCATGAAATAATTTGAGGATCAACCCAAGGGTTGGGTGGGGAATCTTGGAGAGGTGAGGTGGCATTGATATACAGTTAGGAGAAAAAGTTCTTAAGTTCTTTAAATTCTAATGCTTGTATTAAGAACATTAAAGGTAGATACAAGAGTTTTATGTTTATCAAAAGGGGGCATGGATTTTAAAAGCTTGAGCACTACTGGTTTAAATTCTAGTACCAGAGTAAGTTCTGAGCTGGCTCCAGCTCAGAATCACTGGGAATCTGTTAAAAATACAGGATAGAGGACACCACCCATAGAGATCCTGGTTTAGTAGCGTTGGGATGAGGCTTTGAAATTTTGAAAAAAGGTTCTCTAGGTGATTTTGCTTATCTAAATTTGGAAGCCTGTGGATTATGCTAAAAGTCTATGGAATGTAAGGCAGAGTAAACTTAGGAAAGGAGAATTTATGGTTGATGCAGAATTTCATCTGAAAGGCCAGATTTTCCAAAGGGCAACTGTCATGCTCAGTGGTGAATTTTTTTTTTTTTTTTTTTTTTTTTTTGTGGTACGCGGGCCTCTCACTGCTGTGGCCTCTCCCGTTGCGGAGCGCAGGATCCGGACGCACAGGCTCAGCGGCCATGGCTCACGGGCCCAGCCGCTCCGCGACATGTGGGATCTTCCCAGACCGGGGCACGAACCCATGTCCCCTGCATCGGCAGGCGGACTCTCAACCACTGCGCCACCTGGGAAGCCCGAGTTTAGCTTTTTTTTTTTTTAGATCCCATATATAAGTGATATCCTACAGTATTTGTTTTTCTCTGACTTATTTCACTAACGCAGCAAAGGTTTTAATGAAAGGAAACTAATCTATGACTGGGTTCTGCAAAATGGGAGAATTGACCTTGGTTTCACTCCTCTGTTGGACCTAAAATTTCCACTGGATCTCAACATAGACTGAGTTCAAAAAAGCAGGCACTTTGTTGTATGAATTATTCATAGTAACTACGTCGGCTGCCTGGAATCCCTACAGCAATAGTTCTTAACCCCTTTTACCTCAAGTCAGCCCATCATTTTATTAAAGAGTTTGGCTCTTTATAGAAATATCATTTCTGAGAAGAATATCTTTGAAGTTATAGGAATTTTATTTGTTAAAAATAGTTCCCATTTCTGGGCTAAAAGTTTTGCATATACTAACTTACTGAATATCTACAAAAATCTTATAAGATTAATATCATTATCCCCATTTTATGCTGAGATTACTGATGCTCAAAGAGATTTTGTAACCAACACAGCTACACGTTTAATATGTGAAGATTTCATTATTGTATATTGCAGAACTTGAGCTCTTAATTATATACCATAGTGCTAATTTGTTTACTTGTTTGCTTATTTATTATCTACAGTACATTTTAAAACCTTGAGAAAACTATAGTTGTTTTTTAGACCTAGCCCATGAGATCAGGGCACACCGTGCCTGTATTACAAAGTGCTGAGTCCAACTCCATGGAATTTGTGGAGTCGAAGGAAATAGAAGTTGGGAGTCAGGAGGTAATGGGTCACGGTGTGAATCTGCTTAAGCAGAACATTAGAGAAGAGGTTAAAAGAAGAGAGTGGAACTCTTGGTTTCTCTAATTTGTTTTTTAGCTCAACCAGTATTTCCTGACCACCTGCCATATGCTGTGCAGTGTGATAGAAACAAGGGCTACAAACTAGCAAGCACAGAATCAATCCCTATCTTCATGGAGCTTACAGGCTGCTAGAGACTGAAGGTTTCTGTCCCCCACCAAATTCATATGTTGAAACCTAATCCCCAGTACAATGGTATTAAGAGGTGTGGTCTTTGGGAGGTGATTAGGTCATGAGGTGGAGCCCTCAAAAAATGGAATTAGTGTCCTTATTAAGAGACCCCAGAGAGTGCTCTTGCCTCTTAGATTTAGGTTGAAGTCTAAACCTAGACTTAGGTTTCTTCTATTTGCAGATAAAAATATTGAAATCAATAAACTAGCTGTGTAAATCTGGGAAGGCTAATTACTGTCTTCAAGCCACTTTATAATATGAATAAGAGTTATACTTGCTGTATTGAAATATAGTTGTGAAGATTTTATTATTTAATGCCCTTTATATGCTTAGTCCAGTGCCTAACAAATAGTTGCTCAATAAGTTGTTGCTATGGAGATGAATAATAATCATTTTTCATATTTGGGTCAATGAGGCTGGGCTCTGACTACCTACATATGGCCCCATGTCTACAGGTCATATACTAGCCAACTGGAAACAAATAAATAGCTATACTTTCTTTTTTTTCTACCCTGATATATTTTGATTCTCAGGGTTTTGTCAGGACATGTAAGTGTAACCTAGACTTCCTGGATATCCTTTTTTTTTGCCACCTTAATGCTCCATTTCAATATAATCATTTAGATTGGTTGTACAGATGATTCCATCTGGTTATTAGGTTGTCATCAAGTAACAGCTGAGTGGTTACTGAAGCCAAAAATTTTTCCTCTGGCTGTGGCCTCCCTGCCTTTTGTTGAAGGAGTTCACACATATGATAACCACTATGTGGGGATCGTTTTGGCAGTATTTATTCACTTACTCTGTAGCAGGAGAACACGGAATCAACTTTGATGTTTCTTGAAAGTTCAGATCAGTAGCCTAGTTCTTCCTTCCCGAAATTCTAAGAAGACTTTTGGACCACTGGCGACATTTCACAAGCTAGGTTGACATTCCCAAAATGAATTGGATGACTCAAAACCAAAACTTGCTTTTGAGCATCAATCCTGAAATACTGTTTTTTCTTTCCTCTTTGTCTCTATCTCAATTCACTGGCTGATTTCTAGAATTGTGCTTTCCTTTGAAATGTTCCTCAAGGCCATTCCAACTCAGTGGCTGGGTTAGATGCTAAGCGTGTCTGCAGTTAGCTTACTTGTGTCTGCAGGAAGAAATCTCACTTGAGTGCAAGGCATGGTGCTAGGGGATTTATATGATATTATCTTCATGTAACAGATGAAGTTGTAGGATCAGACAGATGAAAGGACCTGTCCAAGTCACTAGTTAGTAGGTGGTAGAGATGGAGTTTGAACCTAGCCCTGCCTCACTCCAAAGCCACTTTACCGGAGAAGCAGTTAGTACGTGGTCAAAAACACAAACTGCAGTGTCAGGTGCCTGTATCCAGTTGGTGGCTCTAACACTTACTGACTGTGAAATCCTAGGCAGTTTACTTAACTGGCTTGTGCTTCCGTTTTCTCACCTATATAATGGGAATCATATTAGTACCTATGTCAAAGGGTGGTTGTAAGGATGAAATGGGTAAATGTAAATGAAGTGGCCAGAATAATCCCTTCCATAAAGTAAGTGCTATATGTGTTTCTTAAATAAATAAATAAATGTTGTTCTCCCCATCAGATAAATGTGTCTGAGTTGCCATATTTCTACTTTGGAATCAGTGTCACGTGTGCTTTGTAATGCATGTAAAAATACTTTAAAGCCAGTTGGTTTTTCTTGACAATAGAGCCAGAACATGGCAGGCTGGAATTTGAATGCAGAAATTAAAAACTGTTAAGCCAGTGTGTTTCCTACTACATCAGGCACAGAATGGGATACTTTAGGGAGTTCCAGAGGAAGAAAAACCCACTAAAAGTATTAAGTCTAAGGATAACATTTATACAAGCTTCTTAGACTTTACGGGGATTACCCATGAGTGATCAGGGATTTTCTTTGCATATTGAGACTTAAAAATCAAATATGATTTCAAATAAAAGACCAGGGACAATGCATATATATCTATTCACTAGACATTTTTCTTTTCCTCTTTTGTCTCTTGCCATTAACAAAGCTTCTCTTTTCTTATTCATTTTAACTGCCTTATCTTTTGTTTTTACAATAAGAGGTTTTAAATATTTTAAATTGGTCACATATAAGCCATTTTTTATTGACTGCATCAGTTCTGAATCAGTGTGCTATAAATAAGCACAACAGCTGGAATAAATTTCATTAGCAAGTAAACATAATGTGTATCACAGAACACTTCACATAAATTCCCTTCTGTGCTTGTCAAGCAAGGACTCAAGTAATGTTTGTCTCTGCAAGCTGCACCAAGATTCATAAATTGCTTCACAGAATGAGGAAATATTCAGTAAACACAGACAGTTAATAATCATGTTCCCAAAAGACTGGAATGGAACTCCCATACACTTTCAAAGAGTCAAGGAAAAGTGCTTGTCCTTGTATTGTCCTTGAAGGCTCTGCCGCTGGGCACCGTGAATAGGTGTGATGGGCTCCATTTGGTGGGGAAAAGAGACATATAAGCTCCAAATTCATCTTTTTTTTTCTTTTTCTTTTTTTTTTTTTTTTTTGGTATGCGGGCTTCTCACTGTTGTGGCCTCTCCCGTTGTGGAGCACAGGCTCCAGATGCGCAGGCCCAGCGGCCGTGGCTCACAGGCCCAGCTGCTCCGCGGCATGTGGGATCTTCCCGGACCAGGGCACGAACCTGTGTCGCCTGCATTGGCAGGCGGACCCTCAACCACTGTGCCACCATGGAAGCCCCAAATTCATCATTTTATATGAGTGTGTGGATGGTATATTTTCCCTTCCTGGAACAGATGCTTCATTTTTCTGGAAACTAACACCCCTGTCTTCCTTTGATGAATCGAATCTTCCCCACTTTCAGTCCATATGGTTTGCGTGGAGTTGGTTTACTCCTCCTGCTTCAGGGGTGGAATCTGACTCAGACCTGGACAGTCAGCAAATTCTGTGCCCTTGACCACAATGCTTGGTCCAGGGGTGGCCAGGTGATCTAACACAGGCCAATAAAACTCAATTCTGGGCCTTCTCTTGGAACTATTAGGGAAGAAAACTCCTTGATAGACTTGCAGCTAGAGTAGTCCCAACTACCTGGAATTAAGGCAGTTCAAAGAAAAATGCCTGGAAATGAAGGAATCGTCTGTGAAGACATCATTGAGCATCTTGATCCAGTCATGTTGGAAGACCCTATCTCCAACGTTTCATTAACGTAAGGGAATAATAGCACATTCCTTCTTTAAAGTTATTAATTTGGTATTTTTCTTGTTTCTTAAGCCAGTTTGAATTGGTTTCTATCACTTGCAGTGAAAGGGTCATCATTAATAAGACTGTGATATAAAAAGGACCATTATATGAACAAAAGGTCTTGGGGCATCCTGGAGGGAGAGACTAAGGGGTGAAGCTTTAATTGAGCTTTGAAAGATGTGTAATATTTAGCAAGAGGAGTGTGGTAGGCAAAGCCATTTCAGAGAAAAAGAGTAGCATGTGCCAAGAGGAAGGACATCTCAAGGAATGTGAGAACAGCATTGTGGTGAGGAGTGATGAGAGATGTGTCTGGAGAGATGGCTGGAGCTCAGTTGTCTAGGGTGTTATGCACCATGCTAAGACCTTGGACCATGTGAGCCATAGGAAGAATGATATGTTAGATGTGCCCATTGGATTACTGACTATGGCAGTGGAATGGGGTGTGCCTTGGTGTGTGGAGACCTATAGGCAGGAAAGCTGATTTGGAGACTATAACAACAGCTCAGGAAAGAAAGGAAATATACACAAACTAAAGTAAGTAAATATATGGCATAATGCTGTCTTTTCCAAATCCTGTATTTAAGGCAGACACTGCTAGTTGACCACCCTCCCCCAGACCCCTGCTCTGCTGCCAGCCTGCTTCCCAATTTAGTATTCTCAGCACAGTATTCCAGACAGCCATTCCCAATCATTTGTTGATACTGCCACTCAATTAGAAACCTACATGCTGTTCCAGACCATCTGGCAAGTAGTCGATATGGATGCTGTAATGAGACTGGAATTCTCTTGTGTTGACTCTTGCTTTAGGTTCTTTGGGTTGTATCATAGAATTAGAACTTTTCTTCTTTGACTGGTAGAAGTAAATGGATGAGTGTTTGTCGAGCAGGAAAAATATTTTGAGTGAAATCCCAGCCTTTAAGGGAGGCTGCAACTTTTCTTCTCTCAATGCAAAAAGCAGCTCTGGCCCGACAACCAAAACAAAGTTGATGCACTCCATGGGGGCCACTGTCTGGCTCAACTACTTTTAATGGGATGTGAGACACGTGCATTTCCTTGAGGTCACAGCTTTAAATCTGACCTGTGGCCATAAGAACCACTGTCTGACAGCTCCTTGGCAGCCGCTGTGAAATGAGTTATCCGTCTGTGGATCATTTCTAGTAGGAGGAGTCTACTTGAGCAAAGCCGTTCGGGAGTTACTGCTGGAGAGGGAGTACTAAACTGAAAGGCAAAGGAATAAATGGAGACAGAGCTGCTCCATTCACACATCAAAGATGTTTTCCTACAGCCACCTCAAGACCCATTGGGTTAAAGGCTACAGTGAGAGTATTCACTGGAGAAAGGACACTGCCGGGCAGTGAGAGGTGTGTTCTTTTACTGGCTCAAAGATTCACAAAACAGGAGCCTGAGTGGTTTTGGAGTTGAGAGAAGTGGCCTGCCACACAGATAGCAGAGAGGAGCTGATTTCTCCTAGATCCATCAGATAAGGATCTTTAGAGTCACATCAAGTTCGTATTCTAATTACAGAAGAGAAGTTGCTCATTTCAACAGAACCAGAGGCCATGTAAGAAGGAGTCTGGGTCTTGGATGCAAAGGTTTGAACTTTCAGAAGGCTTCCCTCATTCTGCTTGTTAGGACAGGCTTGTTGTTGTTGCTCATGTGGAAAGGAGAATACACAATTATTTTTGGGAATCCAGTGTTTTTCAATAAAGAAAGTGGGTCTAAAGTGGGGAATGATAGGGGATTTCAAAAGCCTGACAGTATCTGTGTTTTCAGAAATTCAGAGGAAACCTCTGTGTAATATATATAACAAGAGTTACCATTTATCTTTTTTTTTTTTTAACATCTTTATTGGGGTATAATTGCTTTACAATGGTGTGTTAGTTTCTGCTTTATAACAGAGTGAGTCAGTTATACATATATATATGTTCCCATAAAAAAAAAAAAGAATTACCATTTATCAAACAAGAACAAAATGCCAGCACACTCTATGTTTGACCTCATTTACATTCCTCAGCCATGAGAGGTACTTACTATTTCTTCTTAAATTTTACAAATGAAGTAACTGAGAGTTTTAAAAAGTAACTTACCTAGGCTTCACCTTTTGAAGTGGTGAAGCCTGGATTTAATCAAACATCTCTCTGCTGTTTTCACTCTACTTTGATACCTTGGGATAGAAAATAGCTTGATCTGGAACAGATATCCCTAACCAGGATGAAATAAAATGATGTAAGTACTTAAAAAGAGTGGGTACTGGGGACTGTGCTGAGCACATTACAGGTATTCCCTTAATGAATCCTCAGAATAAGACTATGCATTGGGTTCTATTACTTACCCATTTTACAGATGAGGAAATTTAGAGATTTCAGTAACTTGCCAAGGCCTCCCAACCAATGAGTGATGGAGCTGGGGTTAGGATTCCGGTCCATCTTACTCCAAAACACATACTTTTTTTTTTAATTGAAGTATGATTGATTTACAATATTGTGTTAGTTTCTGGTATACAGCAAAGTGATTGAGTTATACGTGTATATACACTCTTTTTTAAAATATTCTTTTACACTATCGTTTATCATATTGAATATAGTTCTCAGTGCTATACAGTAGGACCTTGTTGCTTATCCATTCTATGTATAATAGCTTACATCTGCTAATCCCAAGCTCCCAAACCATTGCTCCCCCAACCTCCTCCCCCTTGGCAAGGTCAAGTCTGTTCTCTATGTCCATGAGTCTGTTTCTGTTTCATAGCTAGGTTCATTTGTGTCATAGTTTAGATTCCATATATATGTATATTCTTTTTCAGATTCTTTTCCATTATAGTTTATTATAAGACATTGAATATAGTTCCCTGTGCTGTACAGTAGGACCTTGTTTATCTATTTTATATGTAGTATTTTGTATCTCAAAGCACATACGCTTAACCACTGAAGCTGGTATGGTACAGAGACCTATTAATAGAGGTACATGAGATTATCTTAGGGGGCATATAAACAAATATCTTAAAAGTAGTTATTATTTAAATTAACGTATGCAAGACTGCCTTTTCTAGTGGCAGATATACAGTATTTCTATTTTAAAATTAATTTATTGAAGTTAAAAAGTGAGTTGATTTAAATAAAATATTAAGTGAATAATAATGTGACACATGGAGGTGGTTGAAATGGGCAAGATGGTTTGTGAAAGACTGAGGTCTGGGGGTCACTGCAGTGTGCTTAACTGCTTTTTAGGGTGACTCAGCATGCTCTAGGATGAGGAGTGGGACTTGCAGTGCAGTGCAGGGCTGCAGATACTACCCCAGGGTGGGGAGTCCCTTCCCAGAGTCAGGAGGGGCCCCACTGCCTGGAGGCCTTGAAAGAAAATTCAGATCTTCCTGTTAGCTCTTTGCCTTGGTTTCTTGAATGTTCTATTCTGTGGGCGGGTGTCCATGATTATTGAGTCTGTTTCACTTTTTAAATTCGACTCAAATGTCCACAGTCAGCTTAAGTCCCTCCTCCTCCATGAAGCTTTCCTTGGAATCCCTACTGCCTTAACTGTCTGTACCCCAAAACCTGGTTTTTCACAGTGCTGTTTGGTAATGGGCTGTTATTGTTACTCTGTTAATTGTGATTAGAAATGACAAATATATTTCGGATTGTGTACTAACTCTGAAATATGGCTAATGGCTATTTAAGTGCTGCCTGCCTTGGAGAGGATTCTGAGATTGCGTGTGAGATCAGCAGAAAAGGATAGCATGATTGATTAGTAATGTCTGTCAGGGGCAAGTTAGGTGAGAAGAAACATGCATGCCGCACATTTGTCATCCCTGACTGTTGATTCTCCAACTAGATGATGGCTCTCTGAGGAAATGATCTATGGCTGTTTCATACATTGCACTTCCCTCAGCATGTAGCATGTTAATAGATTCACTGATTCTGTCTCTCATTTCCCATGATGACTGAATCTGGAATTCCAGGAGAATCAAAAGCCACCTATGTTAAATTTCACTACAGATTGCAGGTGTAGAATCTGCATTTCTGGTTTAAAGACAAGGTAGCTGCTTACCAGAGAGCAACTGCTCTTTTCTTTCTCCCTATGCTAAAGTCCAGCAAGTACTGAATAGGGGGTTTAAGGATGGGGGTGGGTGGAGAGGAGCCAGGGAAAGAATGCAACAGAAAAGCAATGTCTTTAGACCAAAACGAGCTTGCACAGAAACACTGGGAGACAGTTTTTCCCCATATGTGAATTGAGTCATGGTCAATCATTTTTATCTGTGATCTAACATCTCCCTAGTTTTCTCTATGATTCCATTATTTATTTCCAAGAGCGGATGGCCAACGGGTGGGAATGGTTGACTCCCTGGTCATCTTTGCTTGAGATTGCATCAGTACCATGGTAGGATAAAGAGCAGCCATGGCCAGGATCCATTCACAGTGGGATATTGATCTAGATCAGTGCCTACACTGGACCCAGAGATATCACATCATAACTGGGGATAAAATGATGTGCAGACAGAATCCTGTATATTCATCTGCTTTAGGCACTCCCTGAGCAAACTGTGAAGGCTCTGCTCATCTCTCATTTGACTCTGCTCTATCTGTTCTCTTTGCTGTCCTGAGATGTTTACCACCCTCAGGGTAGGGCCCTCTTGGGAAAATACAATCTGTTCCTTCTCTTTTTTCCTCCTTTGCAAACGCACCCAAAATCCTGAGTCACATTTCTGCAGTCTTTGCTTTTAACTCGTTGACTCTGTGCCATTTAGAATAAGTTATTCTCAGAGAGCTCTTGCATTTTCCCTTCTCAATGGCACTTCTAAGCATAATGCTTTGTTTTTGATGGCTTTCTTGTTTTTAAGGTCATGGAATCAGGCTCATGGTGTGAATCTCAGGCAGTGTGATACACCAGAGGAGGAGGTACTTTGGGTTCTAGAGGTTCCCATTGAATCAGATGTGAAGCAGCTCATTCTGTCTCAATACTTCTAGGCAGTGGATCTCAACCAGCAACCCTGACAGAAGTGGGCTGTCAAATGATGATCAGTAAAGATGCTTGAGCTGATTTTTTCCTACGGTTAAATTCATGCCTGCTGGATTGTAGAGTTAGGTAGGTCATGCACTGCTACAGAGAGTTGAGTATGACTGGGTGCAAAGAAAAGAAAAGACATGTAGTATACCATTAAGCTGGTACTGAAAGGGGCTATATGTTTACTGAAACACGAAGAAAAATGATCTTGTGCACATAGATGAAAGGCAGAGTGAAGGCAGTAAGTGGTTTCACTCAAATACCTGTTGAAAGTCACTATTCTAGAGCACTATGTATCTTGAGACTAGCTTGACACCTTTTATAAGGAAGGCACTCAAGAGCGGCTTTGTAATCTAAGGAGTAAGACTGAGGTTGTTACTTCCTGCTACTTATACACATAGGCCCACATATATGGTAATTTTTTTTGACAGCATTCCTTTCTTTAAATTAATTTTTGTTGGAGTATAGTTGATTTACAATGTCGTTAGTTTCAGGTGAACAGCAAAGTGCATCAGTTATACATATACCCACTCTTTTTAAGATTCTGTTCCCATATAGGTCATTACAGAGTGTTGAATAGAGTTCCCTGTGCTATACTGTAGGTTCTTATTAGTTATCTATTTTATATATGGTAGTGTTATATGGTAATCTTGAATGTTTGGTGATCCTGCATTTTCTTCAAAAAGCATAAGATTAAAAAAAAAATGGTTTTTGGTCCACTTCTTAGAATATAGATGAAATAGTTACTGATCTACAAATAAAATTTGCTTAGGCTATTCCACATACATAAGTCAAGAGGTAATATTAATTTAGAAGTAGTTCTTTTTTTCCACTTTAAAATTTTTGACACAATTTTATTCAAACTCTTCAGATGCGTTTTTGATATTAGTGTCTTTGACATTGTTCCCTCTTCTCCTGCTCCTATACTTACTTTCCAACAATTTATGTTGTTCAAAGGAAACTTAGGCTGTTGCCCAAAGATATTTCATAGTTGACAGTATAACACTAAATTATGCAGAAACCCCTTGGCACCAATTGGCCTAATGCTGGTTCTGGAATCCATTAATTCTTTGTTTCAAGAATCCTTTTGGTTGTTTAGAAAACACTGCTCTTAGTGCTGGAGCCATCAATTGAGCATAATTTTTTCTTGGGCTTCCCCATCAAGTAATAGAATATAACAAGAAGCTTTCTTCTTGGAATCACTTTTGGGCACTAGTCAGTCTAGAGAATTAGGAGTGGCTGGGAGCTGGTGTAGGAGGATCAGAACAGGGAAGAAAGCCATGGGGTACAGTCCAGTCGTGGGCTGGATTGTGAAGACTTTGGGGGCACAGAGCTAGAAGAGGTGGTAGAGATGATGGAATTCAACACCTTCATAAATTAGAAAAGAAACACATAAAAAGTCTAGGGGAAGCTCGTGTGCCAGCATATGGTTCTTTTTTTTTTTTTTTTTTTTGACTTCAAACTCTTAACCATGGTACTTGTCTGTCCTCCAGAGAAATCTGTGTGATTCTTTGTCCTGCTTGTTGTTAACTATGAGCCCTTAGGCTAGAAATTTAGCTTCTATGAACCTGAGCTTCATTATCTTCAAAATGAGGTAATAATCTCCATGGTGATTTTGTGAGCAGAGATGAAATTAATGTATGGAAAGTGCTCATCACTATTTCTGACACAGTAGTTCAATAGAGAGTAGCTACTACTGTTATTATCACTAGAGTTATTATTATTTTGTATTTTTAGGTCTTTTCCTAGGCATTGAGTGCCCTCCTGGTCCCCTTTTCCAATCCCTTCTGACCCACTATACTTTGATACTAAACATATAATGAATTTTTTTTAAAAAAAGAATTCATCTATGGTGTTAAATGAAGTTGTATTACATTATTAACAACAGCTCCCTTTCCTTTACCAGAACCTTATCCATCCTTTATGACTCAGATCAAATATCACCTTTTTCAGGAAGTTGCCCTGTCCCTGCCAAACTGAGGTAGTGATGCTCTGAATGCTAGGAACGTGGGATAAAGGTGAGATGGTGTGTGTGTGTGTTAATTCAAACCTAGAGCATAGCAAAAAGTTTCAACCAAATACTGTGATTTAGCCACTTGACAGTTTGACTTGAAGGAAAGAAAATGGGGTATTTTCTTTGCTGCAGTGCATTAGCAGGACATCCTGAAGCTCAAATTCTTTTATTTATCTTCCTCATTTGAGAAAATGAGCCCAGCTCCTGACAGAAGCACTAAATTAGATATTGGTAAAAGCTGGTCATCAGGGTTCAAATTAGCAGTGTCTTGCTGCTCTCACTGAGTACCTGTAATTAATAGAGATGCTAGCAGAGGCCTGGAGATGCCAGTGTGGCATTCTCCAAAAATATGGCAACTAATATTTTCTTGTCCTAGCTGAAAAGCATAATTTAAAAATATCTTTTTGAGGAGGGACCTTAAAGATGGCAGAGTAGTATGATGTGGAGATCACCTTCCTCCCCACAAATACATCAAACATATATCTACATGTGGAACAACTCCTACAGAACACCTACTGAACGCTGACAGAGGACCTCAGACTTCCCAAAAGGCAAGAAACTCCCCACGTACTTGGGTAGGGCAAAAGAAAAAACAGAGACAGAAGAATAGGGATGGGACCTGCACCTCTGGGAGGGAGCTGTGAAGGGGGAAAAGTTTCCACACACTAGGAGCCCCTTCACTGGCAGAGATGGTGGGTGGGTGGAGGGGAAGCTTCGGAGCCGCAGAGGAGAGCGCAGCAGTAGGGGTGCAGAGGGAAAAGCGGAGAGATTCCCACACAGAGGATCGTTGTTGACCAGCACTTACCAGCCTGAGAGGCTCGTCTGCTCACCCGCTACGGCAGGCGGGGCTGGGAGCTGAGCCTCCGGCTTCAGAGGTCATATCCCAGGGAGAGGACTGGGGTTGGCTGCGTGAACACAGCCTGAAGGGGGCTAATGCACTACAGCTAGCTGGGAGGGAGTCTGGGGAAAAGTCTGGACCTATGCAAGAGGCAAGAGACCATTGTTTTGGGGTGCGTGAGGAGAGGGGATACATTCCCTGTGTGCCCACAGAAGGCAGAGCACCACCTACACGAGTTCCAGAGCCAGGGGCATGCTGTGGCTATCAGCTCAGGCCCCAGAGATGTGCATAAAATGCTAACGCTGCTGCTGCAGCCACCAAGAATCCTATGTGCAGACACAGGTCACTATCCACAGCACCCAGGAGCCTGTGCAGCCCGCCACTGCCAGGGTCCCGTGATCCAGGGACAACTTCCCCAGGAGAATACATGGCATGCCTCAGACTTGCAACATCATGCCAGCCTCTGCTGCCACAGGTTCACCTTGCATTCCAATTATAACTACTGTACCACTCCCTCCCCCAGGCCTGAGTGAGGCAGAGCCCCCTAATCAGCCTCTGCATTAACCTGTCCTGTCTGGGCAGGAGCAGAAGTCTGAGGGCAACCTACACACAGAGGTGGGGCCAAACCCAGAGCTGAACCCCAGGAGCTGTGCGAACAAAGAAGAGAAAGGGAAATTTCTCCCAGCAGCCTCAGGAACAGTGAATTAAATCCCCACAATCAACTTGAGGTACCCTGCATCTGTGGAATACCTGAATAGAAAACAAATCAACTCAAAATTGACGTGGTGGATTTTGGGAACAACTGTAGACTTGGGGTTTGCTGTCTGAGACTGACGTGCTTCTGATTTTTATGTTTATCTTAGTATAGTTTTGAGCGCTTGTTATCATTGGTGGATTTGTTTATTGGTTTGGTTGCTCTCTTCTTTTTTTTTAATTTTAAATTTTCAAATTTTAATTATTTTATTTTTTATTATTATTTTTTCTTTCTTTTTTTCCTCCCTTTTCTCCTGAGCCATGTGGCTGACAGAGTTTTGGTGCTCCGGCCTGGTGTTAGGCCTGAGCCTCTGAGGTGGGTAAGCCGAGTTCAGGACATTGTACCACCAGAGACCTCCAAGGTCCATGTAATATCAATTGGCAAGAGCTCTCCCAGAGATCTCCATCTCAGTGCCAAGACCCAGCTCCACTCAATGACCAGCAAGCTCCAGTGCTGGATGCCCCATGCCAAACAACTAGCAAGACAGGAACACAAACCCACCCATTAGGAGAGAGGCTGCCTAAAATCATAAGTTCACAGATACCCCAAAACGCAATACCGGATGCAGCCCTGCCCACCAGAACACAGGCACCAGGCCCATCCACCAGGAAGCTTACACAAGCCACTGAATCAACCATACCCACTGGGGGGCAGACACCAAAAACAACGGGAACTATGAACCTGCAGCCTGTGAAAATGAGACCCCAAACACAGTAAGTTAAGCAAAGTGAGATAACAGAGAAATATGCAGCAGAAGAAGGATAAGGTAAAAACTCCATGAGACCAAACAAATGAAGAGGAAACAGGCAGTCTACCTGAAAAAGAATTCAGAGAAATGATAGTAAAGATGATCCAAAATCTTGGAAATAGAATAGAGAAAATACAAGAAACGTTTAACAAGGACCTAGAAGAGCTAAAGAGCAAAGAAACAATGATGAACTACACAATAAAGGAAATTAAAAATTCTCTAGATGGAATCAATAGCAGAATAACTGAGGCAGAAGAACAGAAAAGTGACCTGGAAGATAAAATCATGGAAATAACTACTGCAGAGCAGAATAAAGAAAAAAGAATGAAAAGAATTGAGGAGAGTCTCAGAGACCTCTGAGACAACATTAACCGCACCGACATTCAAATTAAATGGGTCCCAGAAGAAGAAGAGAAAAAGAAAGGGACTGAGAAAATATTTGAAGAGATTATAGTTGAAAACTTCCCTAATATGGGAAAGAAAATAGACAATCAAGTCCAGGAAGCACAGAGTCCCATACAGGATAAATCTAAGGAGAAAGAAACCAAGACACATATTAATCAAACTATCAAAAATTAGATACAAAGAAAAAATAGTAAAAGCAGCCAGTGAAAAGCAAGAAATAACATACAAGGGAATCCCCATAAGGTTAACAGCTGATCATTCAGCAAGCCAGAAGGGAGAGGTGAGACATATTTAAAGTGATGAAAGGGAAGAACCTACAGCCAAGATTACTCTACCCAGCAAGGATCTCATTCAGATTCAGTGGAGAAATTAAAACCTTTACAGACAAGCAAAAGCTAAGAGGATTCAGCACCACCAAACCAGCTTTAAAACAAGTGCTAAAGTTCTCTAGGCAGGAAACACAAGAGAAAGAAAAGACCTACAAATACAAACCCCAAACAATTAAGAAAATGGTAATAGGAACATACATATCGATAATTACCTTAAATGTAGATGGATTAAATGCTCCAACCAAAAGACATGGACTGGCTGACTGGATACAAAAACGAGATCCGTGTATATGCTGTCCACAAGAGACCCACTTCAGACCTAGGGACACATACAGACTGAAAATGAGGAGATAGGAAAATATATTCCATGCAAATGGAAATCAAAAGAAAGTTGGAGTAGCAATTCTCATATCAGAAAAAATAGTTATAAAGCAGAAACTAACACACCATTGTAAAGCAATTATAAATAAAGATGTTAAAAAATATGTCCCTAGAAAAAATAGACTTTAAAACAAACACTATTACAAGAGATAATGATACATAATGATCAACGGATCAAACCAAGAAGAAAACATAACAATTGTAAATATTTATGCAGCCAACGTAGGAGCACTTCAATACATAAGGCAAATGTTAACAGCCATAAAATGGGAAATCAGCAGTAGCACAATCATAAAAGGGGACTTTAACACCCCACTTTCACCAATGGACAGATCATCCAAAATGAAAATAAATAAGGAAACACAAGCTTTAAATGATACATTAAACAAGATGGACTTCATTGATATTTATAGGACATTCCATCCAAAAACTACAGAATACACTTTCTTCTCATCGAAAATTCTGCAGGATAGATCATATCTTGGGTCACAAAACAAGCCTTGGTAAATTTAAGAAAATTGAAATCATATCAAGTATCTTTTCTGACCACAATACTATGAGACTAGATATCAGTTAGAGGAAAAAAACTGTAAAAAATACAAACACATGGAGGCTAAACAATACGTTACTAAATAATGAAGAGATCACTGAAGAAATCAAAGAGGAAATCAAAAAATACCTAGAAACAAATGACAGTGAAAACACGATGACCCAAAGCCTATGGGATGCAGCAAAAGCAGTTCTAAGAGGGAAGTTTATAGCAGTACAATCCTACCTAAAGAAACAATAAAAATCTGAAATAAAGAGCCTAACCTTACATGCAAAGCTGTTAGAGAAAGAATAAAAAAAAAAAAACCCAAAGTTAGCAGAGGGAAAAAAAAAAGACCAGATCAGAAATGAATGAAAAAGAAATGAAACAATAGCAAAGATCAATAAAACTAAAAGCTGGTTCTTTGAGAAGATTAAAAAAAAATTGATAAACCACTAGCCAGACTCATCAAGAAAAAGAAGGGAGAAGACTCAAATCAACAGAATTAGAAATGAAAAAGGAAAAGTAACAACTGACACTGAAGAAATACAAAGAATCATGGGAGATTACTACAAGCAGCTCTATGCCAATAAAATGGACAACCTGGAAGAAATGGGCAAATTCTTAGAAAAGCAAAACATTCTGAGACTGAACCAGGAAGAAATAGAAAATATAAACAGACCAATCACAAGCACTGAAATTGAAACTGTGATTAAAAATCTTCCAACAAAAGCCCAGGACCAGATGGCTTCACAGGCAAATTATATCAAACATTTAGAGAAGAGCTAACACTTATCCTTCTCAAACTCCAAAATATAGCAGATGGAGGAACACTCCCAAACTCACTCTGTGAGGCCACCATCACCCTGATACCAAACCCAGATAAAGATGTCACAAAAAAAGAAAACTACAGGCCAATATCACTGATGAACATAGATGCAAAAATCCTCAACAAAAGACTAGCAAACAGAATCCAACAGCACATTAAAAGGATCATACACCATGATAAAGTGGGGTTTACCCCAGGAATGCAAGGATTCTTCAAAATATGGAAATCAATCCATGTGATACACCATATTAAACTGAAGAATAAAAACCATACGATAATCTCAATAGATGCAGAAAAAGCTTTCGGCAATTCAACATGCATTTAAGATAAAAACTCTCCAGAAATTAGGCATAGAGGGAACTTACCTCAACATAATAAAGGCCATATATGACAGACCCACAGACAACATTGTTCTCAGTGGTGAAAAGCTGAAACCATTTCCTCTAACATCAGGAACAAGAGGAGGATGCCCACTCTCACCACTGTTATTCAACATAGTTTTGGTAGTTTTAGTCATGGCAATCAGAGAAGAAAACGAAATAAGAGGAATCCAAATTGGAAAAGAAGAAGTAAAACTGTCACTGTTTGCAGATGACATGACACTATACATAGAGAACCCTAAAGATGCCACCAGAAAACTACTAGAGCTAATCAATGAATTTGGTAAAGTAGCAGGATACAAAATTAATGCACAGAAATCTGTGGCATTCCTATACACTAATGATGAAAAATCTGAAAGAGAAATTAAGGAAACCCTCCCATTTACCACTGCAACAAAGAGAATAAAATACCTGGGAATAAACCTACCTAAGGAGACAAAAGACCTGTATGAAGAAAACTTTAAGACTCTGATGAAAGAAATCAAAGATGATACAGCTAGAGAGATATACTATGTTCTTGGATTGGAAAAATCAACATTGTGAAAATGACTATACTACCCAAAGCAATCTACAGATTCAATGCAACGTCTGTCAAACTACCAATGGACTTTTTCACAGAATTAGAACAAAAAAATTTTTGAATTTGTATGCAAACACAAAAGACCCAAATAGCCAAAGCCATCTTGAGAAAGAAAAACAGAGCTGGAGGAATCAAACTCCCTGACTTCAGACTACACTACAAAGCTACAATAATCAAGACATTATGATTCTGGCACAAAAGTAGAAATATAGATCAATGGAACAGGATAGAAAGCCCAGAGATAAACCCATGCACATATGGTTACCTTATCTTTGATAAAGGAGGCAAGGGTATACAATGGAGAAAAGACAGTCTCTTCAATAAGTGGTACTTGGAAAACTGGACAGCTACATGTAAAAGAATGAAATTAGAACACTTTGTAACACCATATACAAAAATAAACTCAAAATGGGTTAAAGACCTAAATGTAAGGCCAGACACTAAAACTCTTAGAGGAAAACATAGGAAGAGCACCCTTTTTAAAAAAAAATATTTTATTTTTGGGCTGCATTGGGTCTTCATTGCTGTGCATGGGCTTTCTCTAGTTGCAGCGAGTGAGGGCTACTCTTTGTTTTGATGCACAGGCTTCTTGTAACTGTCTTCTGTTGTTGCAGTTGCAGAGCATGGGCTATAAGTGCACGGGCTTCAGTAGTTGTGGCACGTGGGCTCAGTAGTTGTAGGTCATGGGCTGTAGAGTAGTTGTGGTGTACAGGCTTAGTTGCTCCACGGCATGTCGGATCTTCCCGGACCTGGGCTCAAACCCGTGTCCCCTGCATTGGCAGTTGGATTCCCAACCTCTGTGCCACTAGGGAATCCCCAAAGAACACTCTTTGACATAAATCACAGCAAGATCCTTTTTGATCCATCTTCTAGAGAAATGGAAATAAAAACAAAAATAAACAAATGAGAGCTAATGAAACAAAAGCTTTTGTATAGCAAAGGAAACCATAAACAAGATGGAAAGACAACCTGCAGAATGGGAGAAAATATTTGCAAATGAAGCAACTGACAAAGGATTAATCTCCAAAATATACAAGCAGCTCATGCAGCTCAATATCAAAAAAACAAACAACCCAATCCAAAATGGGCAGACGACCTAAATAGACATTTCTCTAAAGCAGATATACAGATTGCCAACAAACACATGAAAGGATGCTCAACATCACTAATTATTAGAGAATTTCAAATCAAAACTACAATGAGTTATCACCTCACACTGGTCAGAATGGCCATGATCAAAAAATCTACAAACAGTAAATGCTGGAGAGGGTGTGGAGAAAAGGGAACCCTCTTGCTCTGTTGGTGGGAATGTAAATTGATACAGCCACTATGGAGAACAGTATGGAGGTTTTTTTTAAAAAACTACAAATAGAACTACCATATGACCCAGCATTCCACTACTGGGCACATACCCTGAGAAGCCCATAATTCAAAAAGAGTCATGTACCACAATGTTCATTGCAGCACTATTTACAATAGCCAGAACATGGAAGCAATCTAAGTGTCCATCGACAGATGAATGGATGAAGAAGATGTGGCACTTATGTACAATGGAATATTACTCAGCTATAAAAAGAAACGAAATTGAGTTATTTGTAATGAGATACAAATAATGTATCTAGATGGACGTAGAGTCTGTCATGTAGAGTGAAGTATGTCAGAAAGAGAAAAACAAATACTGTATGCTAACACACATATATGGAATCTAAAAAAAAAAAAAAGGGAAAGAAAAAATGGTTCTGATGAACCTAGGGACAGGACAGGAATAAGGATGCAGATGTAGACAATGGACTTGAGGACACGGGGAGGGGGAAGGGTAAGGTGGGATGAAGTGAGAGAGTAGCATTGACATATATACACTACCAGATGTAAAATAGATAGCTAGTGGGAAGCAGCTACATAGCACCGGGAGCTCAGCTCGGTGCTTTGTGACCACCTAGAGGGGTGGGATAGGGAGGGTGGGAGGATGATGCAAGAGGGAGGGGGTATGGGGATATATATATATACACATATAGGTGATTCACTTTGTTATACAGCAGAAACTAACACAACATTGTAAAGCAATTATACTCCAAGAAAGATGTTAAAAAAATAAATAAAAACATCTTTTTGTTTTTATTTGAATTGCTTTGTGTGGAAAAATCGATAGCTCACTTTCATGAGGCTGGGTTCTCAGAGGCCACATTCTGAAGGCCGTGTCTCTCCACCCAGAGTTTAAATGCTAGTGACCGAAGAAGCAATTTAAAGGAGGGACAGGAGAGGCTGGCTGGTGGCTCCCTTTCCTGCCACCCCTCCATCACCCTTATTCTGAGCCGGGAGAGTCTTTTTCCTCTTGACTCCCACCAGCCTTCAGTGATGAATGCTCAAACTTTCTAGCCTTAGACCTGTGCCTGCTTTTGAAGATCAGCTTAACTAATGTTTATTGAGTGCTTACTGTGTTCAAAGCACTGGAATAGTTTCTGTGGACTCTGTCTTAAAACAAAATTATAGTCTACTAGGCTGAGAAAATTGCATGCATAGGGTATGAGGCAGTAAAATGGGGACAAGGCAGTTTCTTTCTTCTTTTGGCTAATCCTGGTATGTATGTATGTATGTATGTATTTGTATTGGGTAAATATGACATGTAACTGTAAATTTAAGGTGTGCATAGTGTTCCTTGGATACATTTGTATATGGTGATTTGGTTGCCATTGCAACAATATTTATCACATTACATACTTATAGTAGAATATTATTGTCTGTGTTCAGTAATCTGTATAGGGAAGTTTCTCACTGTGAGCTGAGGCTAAAGGAACCAGGTGTAAATTTCCAGATGGAAACCATGACATAATGGTGCTGGCCTTAATCCGCCCTGCACTGCTGTTGAGCACTCTCTGAGATCCAGGGAGCAACAATACATTATCGCCAGTTGGAGACTGAAATGTGTACAGGCTCAGTCTCAGTCTGTGCCGTGACCCTCCCACTTCCTGTGTGATCTGGCCCCCTCCTGACTCCAGCCTCAACTCGCATTAGACTCCACTTTTCTTCCTCCACTGCGGGCACAGTTCAATAGGCTGAGCTCTTCCGGCCTCAAGTCCTGATGTGTCTGCCTCTAACTTCCCACCTTTCCAGTCTCAGCTAACATACCACATCTGCATGGAGGCTTTTCTGGAACACTCCACCAAAGAACCCTTTCCCAGTTGCTCTTCATCCCAGTACCCTGTTTTATTTTCTTTTTAGCACTTTATCTATAACTGTCTTGCTGATTTATTGTTTTACTTGTTCTGCCCTCACCCCCCACGAAAATGTAAGTCCATGCTGTGTAGAGCTGGGTACTAATTCCAGAAGGAGTCAGGGCTGGGGCTTAGTGGGGTGTGTGGCCACCCTTTGACCGTCATGTTTATCTGCCTTATGGTTTTGTTTTCACTCTTCTTCCTTTGACACGTTTTCCTCACAGTCCTAACAATTGTCCCATTGATACCTTCATACAAAAGGAGCTGTTTTTAGATTATGTGCTCAGGAGTGTCTTCTTCTGTTTCCTTCCTTAACTTACTGTCTTTGCAGGGACGTTGCCTTGTTCATTGTAGCCTCAGTACCTAGCACATTGCCTGGCACAGCACAAGTACTCAATAAATGTTAACTCAGTTGCCTGCCACATACTGGCTGTGTGACTTTGTCATGTTATATGATTTCTTCAAGCATCAGTTTACCTGTAGAATATGGGAGGGAAAGGGGGAATAATGGCACCTTTCTTACCGAGAGAAGGCAGAAAGAAAAAGAATGCAGAGCATTTAACATACCATGGATGATAGAATGGAAATGTCATGAGCAGAAGGGGACCCTGTGAGCCTCTATCTCTCTTTCGGAGAAGTAACCTTAGATGCTCTGTCCCTGAGGCAAAGTCAACACTCACGGAGTCCAGAGTTTGTGCCTGATGCATCCGTCAGCAGGTAAGAGCTCACTTCACTTTCAGCTAATGTAACCTTGATGAGGCCAGAGTGTAGAGTCATCCAGTAATTGCCTGGTCTGAGTTCGTCCTTCTTTTAAATTTGAAAACTTTCTTTTCCATACTGATTCCCTATTTTAACAAAATTCACAACTTGATCTATTTTAAGGGAAAGAATAGCATAGTTGTACATCAGAATCCCCAAGCTAACACCAAATCCTTGCTTGCATGCTGGAACTCCAGTAGTATAGACAGCTATAATTGCTGTCTATTAGACTTCTTTCCTTCAAGCAATAATCTTTGAATAGCAAGAGGAATGATAAATAATTTCATTTCTACAAATTATGATTAAATTAGTATTTGTTGACTATTTACCATGGGCCAGGCACTGTGCTAGGTACTTTTGTCTCTTCTAATTAATCCTCCAAACAAACCTGTGAGGTAGTTAAGGTAGCCCTTTTATCCCTGTATTATGTATAAGGAGACTAAGAACAGGGAGTTTGTGTCATTTTCCTGGGGTGTCACAGCAAATGAGTTAAAGCCAAGGCATGGTAGATTTAAAGTTCTGTACTTTTTCCTGTGAAAACCCTCTATGCCAACATAAACTTTCTTTCTGTTTGCCTGTTCTTACACCATGTGGCTATATGAAATGGCTGAATGAATTTTAACTAAATTCAATGAATATGTCTGGGTCAACCAAGAAATAAACACAGGCTATCTGGCATGCTCAAAATTTACCTTAGAGGCATTCTGCTTCTGATAATGCCACATCATGTTACTTCTGACTAAAGCTCTGCATGAGGACAACTTAAAGGGCTGGATAGTATATTTAAAAATTCTAGTTGAAGGCATCAGAGAACCACCAAGGAAGTGAGGATTTGAAAGACAAAGATCTGAAAGAGGAGAGAATCTCTTAGTGGTTATCACAGCGTTCAATGCTCCTTCTTTCCTTGGGGGTAATTTTTTTTTTTTTACATCTTTATTGGAGTATAATTGCTTTACAATGGTGTGTCAATTTCTGTTGTACAACAAAGTGAATCAGCTGTATATATACATATATCCTATAGCCC
This sequence comes from Lipotes vexillifer, assembly GCF_000442215.2. Lineage (NCBI taxonomy): Eukaryota > Metazoa > Chordata > Mammalia > Artiodactyla > Lipotidae > Lipotes > Lipotes vexillifer. Next base: position 819,644 of record NW_006789049.1, read on the forward strand.
CTCCCTCTTGAGCCTCTCCCCCACCTTCCCCATCCCACCCCTCTAGGTGGTCACAAAGCACGAAGCTGATCTCCCTGTCCTATGCAGCTGATTCCCACTAGCTGTTTATTTTACATTTGGTAGTATATATGTGTCAATGCTACTCTCTCACTTTGTCCCAGCTTACCCTTGTTTGTAGATTTTTTGATCATGGCCATTCTGACCAGTGTGAGGTGATACCTCATTGTAGTTTTGATTTGCATTTCTCTAATGATTAGTGATGTTGAGCATCCTTTCACGTGTTTGTTGGCAATCTGTATATCTTCTTTGGAGAAATGTCTATTTAGGTCTTCCACCCATTTTTGGATTGGGTTGTTTATTTTTTTGATATTGAGCTGCATGAGCTGCTTGTATATTTTGGAGATTAATCCTTTGTCAGTTGCTTTGTTTGCAAATATTTTCTCCCATTCTGAGGATTATCATTTTGTCTTGTTTATGGTTTCCTTTGCTGTGTAAAAGCTTTTAAGTTTCATTAGGTCCCATTTCTTTATTTTTGTTTTTATTTCCATTAGTCTAGGAGGTGGGTCAAAAGGATCTTGCTGTGATTTATGTCCTCGAGTGTTCTGCCTGTGTTTTCCTCTAAGAGTTTTATAGTGTCTGGCCTTACATTTAGGTCTTTAATCCATTTTGAGTTTATTTTTGTGTATGGTGTTAGGAAGTGTTCAAATTTCATTCTTTTCCATGTAACTATCCAGTTGTTCCAGCACCACTTATTGAAGAGGCTTTCTTTTTTCCATTGTATATTCTTCTTTGTCAAAGGTGACTATATCTGTGTGGGTTTATCTCTGGGCTTTCTATCCTGTTCCATTATATTTCTGTTTTTGTGAGAGTACCATGCTGTCTTGATTACTGTAGCTTTGTAGTATAGTCTGAAGTCCAGGAGCTTGATTCCTCAAGCTCCATTTTTCTTTCTCAAGATTGCTTTGGCTATTTGGGGTCTTCTGTGTTTCTATACAAACCATGAAATTTTTTTTTCTAGTTCTGTGAAAAATGCCATTTGTAGTTTGATAGGAATTGCATTGAATCTGTAGATTGCTTTGGGTAGTAGAGTCATTTTCACAATATTGATTCTTTCAATCCAAGATCATGGTATATCTCTCCCTCTGTTTTGTATTGTCTTTGATTTCTTTCATCAGTGTCTTATAGTTTTCTGCATACAGGTTTTTGTCTCCTTAGGTAGGTTTATTCCCAGGTATTTTATTCTTTTGGTTGCAGTGGTAAATGGGAGTGTTTCCTTAATTTCTCTTTCATACTTTCCATCATTAGGGTATAGGAGTGCATGAGATATCTATGCATTAATTTTGTATTCTGCAACTTTACCAAATTCATTGATTAGCTCTAGTAGTTTTCTGGTGGCATCTTCAGGGTTCTCTATGTATAGTGTCATGTCATCTGCAAACAGTGACAGTTTTACTTCTTCTTTTCCAATTTGGATTCCTCTTATTTATTTTTCTTCTCTGATTGCTGTGACTAAAACTTCCAAAACTATGTTGAATAATAGTGGTGAGAGTGGGCATCCTTCTCTTGTTCCTGATGTTAGAGGAAATGGTTTCAGCTTTTCACCATTGAGAATGATGTTGGCTGTTGGTTTGTCATATATGACCTTTATTATGTTGAGGTAGGTCCCTCTATGCCCAGTTTCTGAAGAGGTTTTGTCATAAGTGGGTGTTGAATTTTGTTGAAAGCTTTTTCTGCATCTGTTGAGATTATCGTATGGTTTTTCTCCTCCAGTTTTTTATTATAGTGTAGCACATTGATTGATTTGCGTATGTTGAAGAAGTCTTGCATTCCTGGGGTAAACCCCACTTGATCGTGGTGTATGGTCCTTTTAATGTGCTGTTGGATTCTGTTTGCTAGTGTTTTGTTGAGGATATTTGCATCTGTGTTCATCAGTGATATTGGCCTGTAGTTTTCTTTTTTTGTGACATTTTCAGAATACTAATCACAATGAGGGGTGAAAATTGGAGTTCAGAACTTGCCAAGGAAGGAAGTCCTTGGTAAAATCCTAAGGTTTCAGTAAGGATCATAGGAGTGAGTGAAATGGAAATAGATTAGCACTCACAGTAACTCAAACCCAACTTTGAATTATCTCACTATGTGATTAGACACTGTTAGGAAAACAACATCATTATTTGGGACACTGTTAGGAAAACAGCATCATTCAGTCTCAGATATCTCTGTAAGTTTTATATATAATATATTCAATAAAAATTTTAGGAATATAAGGTGGTTTTGACCAAAACAACAGTAAACAAACCAGCAGGAGATAAAAACAGATATTGGAAACCATTCCCCAGGAGACATAGATGTTATAGTTAAAACAATTACAATTAATACATTCAAGGAATTAAGACAAGATGGAAAATTTTGACAAAAAACTGGAAACTATAAGAAAAGAGAATCTAATAGAAAGTTTGGAGCCAAGAGATACAATAACTGAAATGAAGAATTAAGTGGACAAGTTAAACAGTAGGTTAGACACTGCTGATGGAGAATTTGTGAACTGGAGGATAAGAGAAAGAAAATATTCAGACTTAAGCATTAAGAAAGAAAAGAATGATAAATGCACAAAAGAGTGTAGGAGACAAATGAAATGTGGTGTAATTTATAAAAAAATATATATGTAATGGGTAGACCAGACAAAGGTAAAGGATAGTGCATAAGTAGTATTTGAAGATACAGTGATCAAGTATTTTTCTAAATTTTCAAAATTTCTCAAGTTATTGTTTCAAGTAATTGATGGAGAGCTACAAACCCTAGGCAGGAAAGCACAAAGAAGTTTATACCTAGACCTATCATAATAAAACTGAGGTAAGCCAAGGACAAAGAGAAAATATTAAAAGAAGAGAGAAAAGATTACCTACAATAAATTGACAACCGACTCTTTAATGAAAACAATGGAAGCTCAATCCTAGTCATCTTCCCTTACTGAAGATAACAATTATCTTGAAGATGAAGTTTCGTTATTTTCATGATTACAAAAATACTTTTGCCATATATGCATGGGTCTACTAAAAATATAGCATTGTTTAAATACTTAAAACATTATTTAGTGTTTTAACTCTTTAAGTGATATTTCAGTACACTTTTTAAAACCCCAGTGTTATATTTTGGGATGTATTCATGTTGATATATAAAGTGTTAGTTCATTCTTGGACATGTCTTCTTAGCATATATGAAAGAATCTCAGGATACACCTGTTAAGTGGACTTATTGAACTAATAGGTGTACACATCTTTACCACAACTATTTAAAAAATGTATACTAATTTTCAACTTGACTAGTTTCACCCAGTTCTTTACCAAAATGGGTGGTGAAACAATTTCTAGTTCCCCCAGTAGTGTATGAAATTCCCCATTTCTCTACATCAGAACCAACTTGGTTCTGTCAACCTTATGTTTTTTGCCATTATTACATGTGAAATGGCATCTCATTCTTGTTTTAATTTGCATTTCTCTTATTATTCAATGAAATTTACCATTTCTTATGTTGTTATTGGCCATTTAGAGGTTCTCTTCTGAAACTTGTCTGTTAATATACTTTATCTATTTTCTGTTCATTTTTTTCCTTATTGATTTATAGTTGTTCTGTATATGACTCCTTTGCCAGATATATTTTTTACCAGTATCTTCTCTCATATTGTGTTTTACATTTTAACTTTATGGTACCTTTTTTTAAGAAAAACGATTACATTTTAGAAAGTCAAATTTATTTATCTTTTTCCTATGGCTTGCACTTTATACACATTGCTGAAGCAATTCTTTCCTAACTCAACATGATAAATGTATTATTCTGTATTTTCTCAAGTTTTAGAATTTTGCCTTTTTTGCGTTTAGGGCTCCAATGCAGGAGGAACTGGCATACAATAATATTAAAATTTATTTTGCATTATTGATATCCACTATGTATTGAACAAACCATCTTTCTTCCTTGACTAGTAATACCTTATATCATGTTACCATCTATCTATCATCAGTCAATCAATCAAGCAATCATCTATCTAAGTATTCCTGGATTATATTCTATTGATTGTTTATTTTCCATGTGCCAATATCACACTGTCTTAATTACTATATCTTTGTTACCTGGGGGATGAATCCTCCAAATTGTTGTTGAAAGTTGTCTCAAATACTCTTGGCCTTGCCTTTTCCAAGTGAATTTTTGATTCTTGTTGAAAAATACAGTTCTCTTTGTCTTTTGATTTCCATTTTTTTAATAGAGATACTGATTCCAAGAAACATCTGTGTACTATTAAAAAATGTGAGTGCAATGATAAATGCCGATAAACACAGACATTAAAGTTGGGAAAAAATAGAAGATGGTGGAGACTGTGCAAAATTGGAGAGCACATGCCCTGTCCAAAGGGGGCAGATTCTCTTCAGCTTCAACTGATTTTTGCCATCTGGGGATATAGACTTAGTGCCAAAGAAAAATGGAAATTCAAGAGAATCTGGAAAGCTGATTTTTTTTCTTGCAATATGGAATTTTCCATTTATTAAGTGTTGGTTCAATTATTTATAAACTGTTGTATAGGCCAAAGAAAACATCTCTGAAGGCCAATCCCAGGCACTTTCCTGATGTTAGACTTGAATAGTTTAAGCAGGAAAAAGGAGGAGAGAAAGCTAAGATTTGAGGTGAGGAATCTTGGAGCCATGATGAGACATTGAGGTGCTACCTTTGTAACCTCAGTGGATCTAGAGTATAGTCCTAAGACCCAAAGCAATTATTCCAGTACCACATCTATTGGCTTTGAATGCTTGAGACAGTTCTTGGGGAATTTGGCATGGGACATTTTAACAAGAGGCCTCCAGATGGCCGAAGCAGTGCATTCTACCTATGTACCACTTGTGCTTGTACCACTATGACTCACCCCAGCCTTGTCCTCCTCCCTCTGATTTTCAAATTAGGCTTTGTTTTGTTAAGAGCTGTTTTTGTAGTAATTAACTCACTCTTTTCCATATCAATGTTTATGTTTCTGAGATTGTATCCTAACAATGTAATATGACACAAAGTTGTCTTCTTAGAGCTTTATGTAGGAGATATTCCTTCTAACTATTATGTACAATTTCAAAACTGCTATGTATGGACCTTTGTTAGTAGTCTTTCAAAGCCAAAGTTGCATGGTTTTGGAAAGACCAATCTATTTCTTAATCCTTTTGTAGTTCATTTGACGACTGATTCTCTTGAAGAATACACACTCTTATGACTAAAGGACAACTTAATCCACGTCTAAACCGTTATCTACGATCTAGCATAGATAATATGCTAGCCTGGCTTAAACTGGCTTCAACCCAACCTGGCATGAACTCGTGTGCCAAGAATTAACAGGTATGGAACAATGGCTACAGTTGTTTTCATCACAGAAAAAACAAGCTAGGACAGCATATGAGGGCTTTTCTCTTGTCTGATTCCTAGGTGCTAAAAATGATTTATGCTATTTATAACTTTATTTGATAAAAAACTCTAAGGCCAAGGATCACATGATTATAAGATGTAAAAATATAGATATGTTCTAGGTTCCTCCCATCTCTTTTATTTTGTTTTGTTCATAGACTCTTGCTCCAGACAGATCTGGATAAAAGAGAACGTTCATGCATTGCACTGACTCAAGTCATTGGTGCCTCCCTACATTCACTAAATATTTAATTCAAGGCTCTGGGGATATAGTGACATCTTAGACAAATATAATTCATGCTCTCCTAGAGCTTACATTACATATCAAGGGGAGAAGACTGACAGTAAACATCCAAACAAACAAACAAGATCTTTTTAGATAGTTTTAAGTACTTGGAAGATAATTCAATAAAAGAATGGGGTAGAGGGAGTGTGTGTATATGCAAGTGGGGTGAGGAAGACTATATCATGTCATTTTAGGATAAAAGCTGCTTTGCATATGCCGTAGTAGTGGGTACCATCATCATGTACATAAAGCACAAGTGCCAGAGTATATCCTCGTGTCCATTTAGTGGGGAACACAGCATGGAACAAGTATCTCATGGGTTTTCTAATAATATCACTGTAGTCCTTATCATCTAGTAGTAATAGTAGTAATACTAATAGTAATAATAATGCTCGAAATGATAATACTGGCTATTGTGAAGTATGTTAAGAGTGCTTTCTCATCTGTACCACGAAAGTAATGTTGAGACTTTGAAAAAATCACTTTTCTCCTTGTCATCTGTTCAAAGATGCCATTGAAACTGATGATCTCTACGGTCCCTTCTGCTCTCTTTTCAAAAGGGAAGAACATTAAATCTTCTAGGTCTTTATGTGCCATCTTCTTCTTATACTGGATTTCCCTTCTACTTGGTTATTCATTACTCATTTCATCTTTATCAGGTTTTCTTCTAATAAGTAAGTGTGTGAATCAGTTCTGAGAACTGCTTTCTTTGGCAGAGAGAAATGCCAGTTCTGAGCAAGTCCTTGAGACTTTGCCAAAGAGCCAACACAGTCCTGGAAATGTATAGATGTTATGTAGGGTAGAAATGAGGAAGTTAGGGTGCCGAGTCTAAGAGGCTTGGGTTTGAGTCCTGATTCCCCCACTTGCCAGGTATGGGTCACTGGACAAACAGCTTGATCTTGTTGAGATTTCATTTGCTTACTTGTAAGATGCTGGCAATGGTAGTACCTACCACATTGGATTTTTCTAAGGTTTATGTGGAATAGTAAATGTAAAATGTCTGTTATGTAGTGCCCAATAAATGTTAGTTGCTATTATTATCATTATTTCAGTGTGTCCAAAGAACTTTAAGACTGAATATCTTTTCTTGATCAGTTTCTGATCTGAATCAAATGTAAAATAATTGTAGCTGGAAGAGCCTTTGGGTCTAACCTTCAGTCTGAATCTTAGTGGCCTTTATTCAGACCCCATAAATGATGGAAGTTTATTCTCTGCTTGATTATCTCCTGCCTTGAGCAGTTCACTTCCTCCTTCCATTAATAGAATAGTTTTGATGAGAAGATAGTACTTAAAAGTAGTGGAAATAACTTGGAAAGGGAGACAGAGTAATTATCTCACCTCCGAAGGAATTATTTGCATTTAAAATGTAGTAATTCAGTAATATTTCTCCAAAGGCTATAGTTTGATTACTAGGTTAATTCTTTTTTTGTTGTTGTTATTAAAATGAACTTTGAATAGCTTTATTTAGATTCATACAAAAGTTGCAAAGAAAATTCTGCAGAGTTCCCATCTGGCCCACACCCCATTGTTAACAATAAGTTAATTCTTGAAGAATATGCATCTTCAAAGTTTGTAATCTTTGCCCGCCAAAGAACTCCCAGGCAATTTTATGTTTTAAGTTGTGAAACTCTGAACAATATTTCCATTCCCTTTAGATATGTATCTACCTCTTCTGGTGGATAGAAACAGCTGTCTAATGACTGCCTAGCAGCATTGCTCAGCGGCTGAGGACAGACTAGGAGATGGTTTCACCCAGTGGAACACCCAAGGGCAATTAGAGAAACAATGTAATTTTACAAGTTAGAAATAGGTCAAGATTTGAGACAAACACTCAGATGCTTGGGAAAGTAGCTTTGGGAATTGAATGCCCCTAGAGTGAGAAGTTATTTGGGTTGGTGTGCCTGGGTGCTCTCTCTGTTTTGTTCTGAGCACTTATGCAGAAAGAAAGTAATTCTAAGCATGGTCTTTAGGTACAAGCTTGGGTGATGCTTGTTGTCAGTGTAAGTTACAGACAGAGATAGATGATATTGGAAGCAATATATAAAAGTGGTCATGAGTGTAGTCTATGGAGTTAGACCTGTGTTTGATTTCTGCTCCTCTGCTTCTTTTTTTCTTTTTTAGCATGTTTATTGGAGTATAATTGCTTTACAATGGTGTGCTAGTTTCTACTGTATAACAAAGTGAATCAGCTATACGTATACATATATCCCCATATCCCCTCCCTCTTGCATTTCCCTCCCACCTTCCCTATCCCACCCCTCTAGGTGGACACAAGGTGCTCGTCTGCTTCTTAGCTGGTCATCCTAAGCAATATTAACTACTCTGTGTCAGTATTTTTCATTCCTACATTGGGTATAATAACACTTATACAGGGTTGTACGGAGTTAATAAGATAATGAATATAAAGTGTTTAGCACAGTGCCGGGTACTTGGAACATAACTCAGAAGGATGTGATAAAATGCCAAGCCCCACCCCTTGGCTGTGATCATGTGACCTGCTATGGCCCTCCTTCCCATCCTTGAAGTTCCCTCGCAGAGTCCACACTCATGGCTCAATTGCCACATGTACAGAGGCATTTGTTTTATCTCAGGTATGTGGATTTGGACATGTGTAAGGTGGATACTGGATTGTTGACCTGGTAGAGACTAAGGTTGCCCAGTTAAGGGGTATCACTGATGGACATGTGCATTTAAGGAGCAAATCTCCCACTAATAGACTCTTGATTGCCTAAGGCCTGCAAACCAGAGTAGGCATGACCCTGATCCCAGAAAAAGTTTTGTGAATCTTTGTAGGGCTGATTCATTTCAAGCACATTAAGATCCTATGGAAAAAGTAATACCAAGCTTCACTATGGAGGCTTATGCTGTTGAAATGATGTGAACTTTCAGTCACAGTGCACACTGAGAATGAAAATACAGTGTTAGTGGGAACAGCTCAGGCACTGGACCCAGACAGACTTGAGTTCAAATCTTGGATCTTCTACTTACTCACTATGTGATCTTTGTCAGCTTACATACATTAATTTTCAGTTTCCTCATCTGTAAGTTGGGAATACTAATATCCACCGTGCAATTTGAGTAGATCACAAAGAATGAATATAAAGCATTCCTTTGGTGTATGGTATGCAGTTAATATCTAATAGATATTATTATTATTTTTAAAATTATTATTTATTATATCCTTTAATTCTAAAACCACATTAAAGCACACAATCATCTTGCATAAAGGGACTATACATTACATAATATTATATATATTTATTGAGAACCATTTGAGGCTCTGTGAAGACTAAAACACTGTTGCTGTCCTTAAGGAATTTATATTTCAGTTGAAAAGATAGACACAAAAACATCTAACACAGCAACCCCAAAGTGCTAAACAGGAGACAAAAGGAGGAACCAGAAATTAATTCTGTGTCAGGGAAACCAAATAAGTTTACAGAGGAAATGTCTTGATAGTAGGATTCTGTTGTGAGGGACAGTGTGAACAAAGGCTCAGAGGTAGGACTGTATGGGGTGTAGATGGGAAATAATGGATGGAGGGGTGTTGTAGAATAGGTTGGGAAATTGCATTCAGGTTTGATCCTGAAGGACTTTGAATGTGCAAGTATAATTTTTGCAAAAATATCTTTGAAAAGAATGACTTCATTCACTTGTTCCTTCCTTCCTTCGTTCAACACCATTTCTTAATGCCTGCTCTCTGCCAGATACTATTATGGAGATAAAGCAGTGAACTGGATAAAGGCAGTGAGCTTCCAGCTTAGTGTGTGTGTGTGTGTGTGTGTGTGTGTGAGAGAGAGAGAGACCCACGAATAAGTGATCCCATTAGGGTGTGCTGAGTGCCTCCATAGCCAGGGCGGAAGGGAAGTGCCTTGCAAGTTTGTCCTGGCCCACAATTGAGGGGTCAGAGAGTGCTTTTCAGGGGAAATGACTCTAAGCTGAGATCCAAGGGAATAAATCAGGGTTAATCAGGTGAAAGAGGTAGAGGTAGAATATTCTGAGCAGAAGAAACAGCATGTTTGATAGTGTAGAGGTGAGACATCATAGTGGGTCTCAAGAGTTGCAAGTGTGTTAAAAATTGGTGTAAGATGGCAGAGTTTGGAGGGATGAGGGAGTCATAGACTCTTTGGAAATCATGCTAGAGAGTGTGGGTTTTACTTAGAGGCCCCAGAATAATTTTGAGCAATGTTTGCTTTGCATATGGAAGGGCAGAGTGTGCACTTGACCTGATGACATTTGTATTTTAGAAAGGGAATTCTCAGCAAATTGAAGAATAGGGGTTGGAGGAAGAAAGACTGGAAGTAAGAAGACCAACTTTGAGGCGCTTGCAGTCACACAGACAAATGTCTGTGTTTACCTTTCCCCAAAGTTTACCAGAATGTGAGAGGAAGGAAGGCAACCCATTTTCCTGGATCATATCCTAACCCTGCTGATGTGCATAATGTACTTGGTTGCATGAGGTGAGGTGGGTCTCATGGTTTTTATCACATTAGGCAATGTTTCTCGCAATTGGTCAGAGGAACTGAGCCACCTGTGCTCTGTCAGGAAAGGGATCTTATCTCCTGCTATGGGGATGTTGGAAACGTGGCCTTTGCATACTTGGGCAATGTTTCCTGGATATCAGGAACCATCTCACAGAAGTATTTTAGAATTGGTTGGATCGCTCTCTAAGAGACCCCCATTTGTCTACAGAAGTGATATGCAGGGAAAAACAATGCCTATTTACTCTAATGAGATGCAAAGCCAGAAGCATTTACTCTAGAGAGATATAAGTAAGGTGGCTGATTTGACAGCGATTGAGTGCACTTGTGAACTTTTTTTCTTCTAGGAAATCAGAATAGCAAACATCATAGTACTAGAGCGTGTTGATGCAAAGCTTCCAAAATCAGAGCTTGTCTGATACCCTGGTCAAATGGAGCAGTCTCCTAGATTTGTTAGAGATGATTGGAGGTGCTTTTCTTGATCCTGTGGATGTGTAGTTTATCTTCTCTGTTGCTGGCTATTTGCGTCTGCTATGGTTGAAGAGAGAGGGAGGGGAAAATGTGAATCATTGCTATTCATGCTAAGACTGACTCAGATGTAAGACCTGGGGGCAGGCATGAAGCACATTGGATTTGAAAATCAGTTACTAGCTGGTTAGTGACTTGATTCTAGAGCCTGTTTCACTATTGTGTTAAGTTTTTTTTTTTTTAATTGCTACATAACAAATTACCACACACTTAATCACTCGAAAGAACACAAATTTATTATGTCAAACTATTTGTGGGTCAGGAGTCCAGCAAGGGTTAACTAGTCCTCTGCTCAGGATCACACAAGGCTGAAAGCAAGGTCTTGGTCAGCTATGTCCTCACCTGGAGGTTTGACTAGGGAAAAACTTGATTCCAAACTCCTTCAGGCTGTTAACAGAATTATTATCTTTCAGCTACAGGACCAAGGCTTTCTTGATGGCTGCCAGGTAAGGTTGACCCCTCATGGCCGGGAGCTGAATGTCTCTCTCACTTAGAATTTCTCAGACTGATCTTAAGGGCTCACGGATTAGGTCAGGCTCACCCAGGATGCCCCCCCTCCCCATTTTGTTTAACTCAAAGTCAACTGATCTTAACTCTAACTGAATAATCCCTTCCGCCACGTAACGTAGCATAACTGTGGAGTGATATCCTATTGTGTTCACAAGTTCAACTTGAACTCAAGGGGAGGAGATTGTTCAGGGCATGTACACCAGGAGGCAGAAATCTTGGGGTGGTCTTAGCACTTTGTCTACCACAGGTACCTACCAGATTTTGTCCACAGACAGGACCCCTAAATTTATGGAGAATATTTACTAATTTTCAAAACAGGTGTATTCTCAGTCTGGTCTACCCCTGATCAGGTAGAGTCTCAAGTGATATGATATTTGTGGTTTATAAATTAAGTGCTGTGCATACATGAGAGACTGTACCCTTGGAACCCAAGGAGCCCTATGGATGTGATTTTTTCCTAGAGTTCACTATTTCAAAGTAGTTAGCTTTAAAAAATTATCAACTTATTGTTGGACATTAAAGTGGTTTATAGTTTTTACTATTATAATTAATGGGGTTAAAGGGCACAACTTTAAGGTTTATTTTGTCTTTGATAGATATTGCAAAGTTAGGGTCTAAGAAAAGTGTCAGTGGTGACTCTTTCTAAGTGTTCACAGTTTACCCTATATAAGAGAAATGTGCAGGGCTCTGAGGCCTGTGTCTACCCAGGGGTGAGAGAGAGTGGCTTCTCTGAATGGGATGAGGCAGGACATGGGATTCAAGAGCTACCATTAAAACTGCTCCCCAGGGCTTCCCTGGTGGCACAGTGGTTGAGAGTCCGCCTGCCGATGCAGGGGACACGGGTTCGTGCCCCAGTCCGGGAAGATCCCACATGCTGCGGAGCAGCTGGGCCCATGAGCCATGGCCGCTGAGCCTGCGCGTCCGGAGCCTGTGCTCCGCAACGGGAGAGGCCACAACAGTGAGGGGCCCACATACCGCAAAAAACAAAAACAAAAACAAACAAAAAAACTGCTCTCCAAAGACCAAGCATCTCAGTTCTTGCTTAGCTAAGACTTAGTGGCTTCTAATTTCTTTTACCTTGGCATTTCCTCTTATTATTCGTTAGATATTATATTTAAATAGGGCAATTAGTTAATTCTGAAAATATCTAGGTGCCAAGTTTTCAGAGAGTGACTTCCCTATTTGCAGATGCCATGGTCACTGTAGAGTCTAGGGCATGGTTTTCTTTTATTTAAAATTGAAGTATAGTTGATATGTAATATTATATAAGTCACAGGTGTACAATACAGTGATTCACAGTTTTAAAGGTTATATGCCATTTATAGTTATTATAAAATATTTGCTATATTTCTTGTGCCGTACAGTGTATCCTTGTAGCTTATTTTATACCTAATAGTTTGTACCTCTTAGTTCCCTACCCCTATATTGCCCCCCCTTTCCTTCTTCCCACTGGTGACCCCTAGTTTGTTCTCTACATCTGTGAGTCTGCTTCTTTTCTGTTACTGTTCACTACTTTGTATTTTTTAGATTCCATATATAAGTGATATTATACAGTATTTGTTTTCCTCTGTTGGACTTATTTCACTTAGCATGATACCCTCCAAGCCCATCCATGTTGCTGCAAATGGCATTATTTCATTCTTTTTTATGGCTGAGTAGTATTCCGTTGTATTGGGTGGGCCAAAATGTTCGTTTGGTTTTTTCTATAAGAGGGCTCTAGTGGCACTTAGTTGTCTTTAACTTCATTTGAGGTAATTTTGTTAGATTGTATATGTCAAATCAGTGTGCACTTAAAAAAAGACATAAAAATTGGTGAATTTTTGTGTAGCCATTTTAATATTGAAAATGGAAGAAAAAAGCAACAGTTTAAGCATATTATGCTTTGTTATTTCAAGAAAGGTAAAAACGCAACTGAAACACACAAAAAGATTTGGGCAGTGTATGGAGAAGGTGGTATGGTTTGTGAAGTTTTGTGCTGGAGATTTCTCACTGGATGATGCTCCATGGTCCGGTAGACAAGTTGAAGTTGATAGCCATCAAACCAAAACAGTAATTGAGAACAATCAGCGTTATACCATGTGGGAGATAGCCGACATAATCAAGCATTGAAAATCATTTGCACCAGCTTGGTTATGTGAATTGCTTTGATGTTTGGGTTCCACATAAGTTAAGCAAAAAAAAAAAAACCTTTCTTGACCATATTTCCACATGGGATTCACTATTGAAATGTAATGAAAATGTTCTGTTTCTAAAACAAATTATGACGGACGATGAAAAGTGGATACTGTACAATAATTTGGAACAGAAGATATCATGGGGCGAGTGAAATGAACCACCACCAACCACACCCAAGGCTGGTCTTCATCCAAAGAAAGTGATGTTGTGTATATGGTGGGATTAGAAGGGAGTTCTCTATTATGAGCTCCTTCCAGAAAACCAAACGATTAATTCCAACAAGTACTGTACCCAATTATATGAATGGAAAGTGGCACCCGATGAAAAGCCTCCAGAATTAGTCAACAGAAAACGCATAATCTTTCATCAGGATAACGCGAGACTGCATGTTTCCCTGATGACCAGGTAAAAACTGTTACAGCTTGGCTGGGAAGTTCTGATTCATGTGCCATATTCACCAGACATTGCACCTTCAGATTTCCATCGATTTCGGTCTTTACAAAATTCTCTTAATGGAAAAAATTTCAATTCCCTGGAAGACTGAAAAAGGCACCTGGAATAGTTCTTTGCTCAAAAAATAAAAAGTTTTGGGAAGATGTAATTATGAAGTTGCCTGAAAAATGGCATAAGGTGGTGGAACAAAAGGGTGAATACGTTGTTGAATAAAGTTCTTGGTGAAAATGAAAAATGTGTCTTTTATTGTTACTTATAAAACCAAAGGCACTTTTTGTCCCAGCCAATATGTGTGTGCATGTGTGTAGATATGTATATATGTGTGTGTATATATATGTGTGTGTATATATGTGTGTGTTTACCACATCTTCTTTATCCATTCCCCTGTTGATGGACACTTAGGTTGCTTTTATATCTTGACAACTTAAATAATGCTGCTATGAACATTGGGGTGCATGTGTCTTTTAAAAAAAGTGTTTTTGTTTTTCTCAGATATATATATATATATCTCCAAGAGTAGAGTTGCTTGGTCATTTGGTCATAGTTTTATTTTTAGTTTTTTGAGAAACCTCCATGTTGTTTTCCACAGTGGCTGCACCAGTTCACAGTCCCACCAACAAATGTACAAGGGTTCCCTTTTCTACATATCCTTGCCAACATTTGTTATTTGTGTTCTTTTAGATGATAGCCATTCTGACAGGTGTGAGGTGGTATCTCATTGTGGTTTTGATTTGAATTTCCCTGATGATTAGTGATGTTGAGCATCTTTTCATGTGGTTCTTGGCCATCTGCATCTCCTCTTTGGAAAAATGTCTATTCAGTTCTGCCCATCTTTAAACCAGGTTGTTTATTTTTTTGATGTTGAGTTGTATGAGCTGTTTATATATGTTGGATAGGAATCCTTTATCAGTCATATCATTTCCAAATATGTTCTCCCATTCAGTAGGTTGTCTTTTCACTTTGCTGATGGTTTCTTTGCTCGGCAAAAGCTTTAAAGTTTAATTTATGTCCCATGTGTTTATTTTTGCTTTTATTTCCTTTGTCTTAGGAGACAGATCCAAAAACATGTTGCTATGATTTATGTCAGAGTGTTCTGCCTATGTTTTGCTCTAGGAGTTTTATGGTATCAGTATAGTATGGTGAAGACATTTAGGTTTTTAATCCATTTTGCATTTATTTTTGTATATGGTGTTAGAGAATGTTCTAATTGCATTCTTTTATATGCAGTTGTCCAATTATCCCAGTATCACTTATTGAAGAGACTGTATTTTCTCCATTGTATATTCTTGCCTCCTTTGTGGTAGATTAATTGACTATAAGTGCGTGGGTTTAGTTCCAGGCTCTGTATTCTGTTCCATTGATCTATGTGTCTGTTTTTGTGCCAGTACCGTATTGTTTTCATGGCCATAGCTTTATAGTATAGTCTGAAGTCAGGGAGCATGATTACTGCAGCTCTGTTCTTTCTCAAGATCGTTTTGCCTATTTGGGGTCTTTTGTGTTTCCATACAAGTTATTTGTTCTAGTTCTGTGAAAAATGCCACTGGTCTTTGGTAGGGATTGCATTGAATCTATAGATTGCATAGTATGGTTTTCTATGTTCTGTTTCTTTGTGTATTTAAAATAAAAATTGCTTCTATATTATGTACATTGAGGGGTTAATTTACACATAAGTTAATATGTACACAAAAGATGCTTTGAGTTTTAGACCTTACATTTTACATGCACATTTGGAAGAATAGTATTGGTGACAATGTGGAATTCTTACATTTATTAGTTATTCATTCATTCACTGACAAATATTTACTGAATGCATATTATGTGCCAGGCACTATTCTAGATGTAGAGGATACATCAGTGAATAAAACAGCCCAAACTTCCTCTCCTCATGGTGCTTACATTTTTATAGAGGGAAACATTATATGCCATGAGAAAGTCTTTAGTGTTTTCAAGATTTGTTGACAATGGCAAGAAATCTTTGATCCACATCCTGTAAAGCCTGTAGGATAAGAAAGGGAAGTATTATTATTCCTATTTTGTAAATGTGAAATTGAGGATCAGATTGATTGTAGAATTTATCCAAGATCTAATGATTCATAAAGGGGAGAGTTGCAGGACCTGATACTTGGTATTCTTGGGGGCAAGGCAGGCATACAGCCACATGCATTCTTGGGTTACCCACAAATAACTGAGTGATGCTGTGATACAATGACTTATCAACTGGTGTGCCTAAGGTCTTTCAAGCATTCTAATTCCTTGGAGGAAACTCTGTGGTATAATATTATTCCAGTAGTGGGAGGAGTATTTGACTAAGAATCTTCTGGAGAAGTTCTGTGATTGGTGAATAATGGGGAAGGAATAGTTGTGCTCTTATTTTTGTGTGTGGAGTTTCATTTACAAAGCACATCTATAGTCACTTCTTTGACTTATGTCCGTGATCTTGTGAGATAAACAAAATTGTTGGCCTATCTCCACTTTTCAGATGAGGAAAACTGAGTCATAGAGAAGTTAAGTGAGTTGGCCCGGACTTCACATTTAGTCACTGGCAGAACATGTCATGATGGAGAGAGATAAGCCCCAAGTGTCTGTATTTTCTTTGTATGTTTTCTCTATGAAAATTTTTTGGACTATAGCATTCTAGTAATCACAGGAATAATGAGATAATTATGGGAGTATTATGTGTATACTATGTGTATGTTGGCCTAAAATATTACTATTGAAGGTCCCTTTTGCAGTCTTAGGTGAATTTTCTAAATTAGGCAGGCAATGGTATACCATCCAGACTTTCCCCATGGACTTGGGGTTGTTCTTTAGGGACAGGATCTCTTTTCATTGATCAAACTCTTTCAGAAGACCATGTCTGCTGAAGCTTATTTGGAGCCTGCTTCTCGTATCTAACCTAACAGAACAAAGAAAGAACAGGTTACTAGGGAAATGGAAGGTAACCTTTACAGGTAATAGGATGTGTTGGTACAGTTGACTCAGACCTGATACTCAAGCCAGAATTGTGAAATGAAGAATATTGGTCTTGCGTGTTCTTCCTTGCTCTTTTATGTATCAACTTAAAACAAATTAAGTTTTGGAATGGGTAAGGTATACACAAGAGCACAAAATGTTAAAGACACAAAAGGGTAGACGGTAAAAAAGGGAGACTTTTTCTGATCTCCTCCCCCAGTCACCCAGCCCCCCTTCCCATAGGCAATCAGTGCTACTTGTCCCCGATCTGGGCATCACCGTCATAACTCCTTTGCCTTCAGTTTGCCCACTGACTGGTCTTGGAACCCAGTTGCCTTCAGTGAGAACAAATCCATCCATTCATCCATCCATCCATCCACCCACAAGTAGTTTTTTGGATACCTACTGTTTACCTAGTACTATGTTAGAGGCTGGATATGCTGAGGCAAAAGTTACAGTCCTTGACCTCAAAGAGCAGACATTTTTCAGTAATGTCGTGAATCTTTCATCCTCATTAAAGCTTAAATGTCTTATGTCTCCCTTAATTAGGCCTCTGCTCTCTGCTAGCTAGTCTGCTAAAACAATTTATGTTAAGATTTTAATGGCTGATTATATGCTGAGCTTTCCAGAGAATGTCTGTAGTTAATAAGGGTTTTCAATTCAAAGGGTTTATTTAATGTGAGAATTTTGAAAAGCATCAGGAAAGAGCCATTTTTTAAAGAGTGGAGCAAGATGGCTTTTTACCCTTCTTAGGAAGGCTGTAGTGTTTAGAAGTCATTAACTTCTCTAAGCCTCAGTTTTCGCCTGTGTAAAATGAGGATGATAATAGTACAGCAATACTTATCCCATAGAGTGTTTATGAAGATCAATTTAGATGATTCTTGTAAAGAATTTAGCAAAGTGCCTGGCACATATTAAGTCACCGTAATTGCTTTAGTTGCTACAGTTGTGATTAGCATCACATAGTGGGTGTCTAGGCCTGCCTGTCACAGGCCTGCCTGGTGAATGGCTCACTGCCTCCACATTCCTAGAGAAAGGCATGTTCCTCACATCAGTGGTCAGGACCCAGCACTCCTCATTTGTCATTAAGAAAACACAGAAGCACTGACAAAATGTCAAGATGCCCCTTGAAAATAAAAAGGACTTGGATGAACTCACCTTTGGGCTGGAAGACAGAAGTAGACATCACACTAGACTACTCACACCCCTCTTCTCATCAAGTGTGACCTTTCTGCTCTAGAAGCTCTTCTTGACACTTATTTTAAGGACCTCTGGTGCCCCACCACAGCTGTGTCCTCTCAGAGCTCCTGGGCCAAGGGAACAGGTGTGAGGAGCCATCCTGAGCTCCACGTTCTGTGTGAGCAGCCACGTGGAACAAAGGCTATCAAGGTCCAGCTGACCTGGCGGTTCTGGTAGATTACATGCGAGAGCACTAATTTGTACTCTGAGACCAGGAAGGAATTCCAGCCAGTGCAGGTAAAGCAAATTTTCAAGCCACCTTCCTTGCTCTCCACTTCTTTTCTGATTTTCTCTTGACGTTCTGTATGTGCTACAAGCTGGGCTGGGCTAAAGGATTCTTTATCTTACTTTTCTGGGAAGGAATTCCAGTCATTCTGCAACCCTTGTGCATATGGACCGAGGTGAAGGATTATACTGCTTTCTAATATTGCTTTAATTGAGAAGCCAGATCAAGACTTAAATTATGGTTCTCCTGTCTTCTATTTCCATTTTCTCCTCATAAAATGCTCAGAGATCATAGTTCTTCCTGAAAGACTGGAAGGAGCTGGCTCTGATAAAGGAGCTATTCCTCCAAGTTCAGGTGATCATTCAAAATCTCATTAAGAATACACTTCTTGAGAATCCTTCATATTTCCTGAGAAAGAGTATTTAACAAAGAAAACACACTTCCTCATGGTGAAAGGTGGTGATTGTGATTATGGGTAGGTTGTGAGTGGAGTACAAGAGGATGATATATATGTGCACTTAATAGAACCTCTGCAGATTACCTTATACAGATAGTATATTTTGGGAAATCAGACAATTCTGAATAAAATACAATGTGAAAATGTCTTCCAAGTCATGTGTATAAAAGGTTTCCAAAAATTCTTCAAAAGGAAGACACCACCTCCTCAGCATCAGGCTTGATAGGAGGGTTTTATTATGTCACAAGTGCACAGAATTGGATCATTGATAAACATTGAATCACGGTGCATTTTTATTCTTCGTTCTTCTAGGACCCATTATTTGTTTATTTATTTATTTAATTTGTTGTTGTTGTTGTTGTTGCGGTACTCGGGCCTCTCACTGACTCGGCCTCTCCCGTTGCGGAGCACAGGCTCCGGACGCGCAGGCTCAGCGGCCATGGCTTACGGGCCCAGCCGCTCCGCGGCATGTGGGAATCTTCCCAGACCGGGGCACGAACCCGTGTCCCCTGCATCGGCAGGCGGATTCTCAACCACTGCACCACCAGGGAAGCCGTATTAATTTTTTGTTGGTTACACGTGTTGCAAATACCTTTTCCCAGTTTATGCTTTTATTTTTCACATTATTTATGGTATCTTTTGATAGGCAGAATTTGTTAATTTTAAGGTAGCCAAATTTACACATTTCTTTTGTAATTAGTGCTTTACTGTGTTGATTTTGAAATAATTTTTCACCTAGATTTTACACATATATTCTGTATTTTTAATTTTTACCTTTTGTATCCAGACTTTAATTCATTTGGAATTTATTTTTGTGTATGAAATGAAAAAGGAATATAATTTTATTTTTCTCCCCATATGAAGAACCATTTATCCCAGCACTATTTATTGAATAAGTCCTTCCTTTCCTTAATGATCCATAATGTCATCTCTGTAATATATCAGTTTTCTATAGCTGCATGGATCAGTGTCTTGGCTCTGTATACTGTTTCATTGGTTAACTAATCTGTGTCAGTACTACATTGGACATTGTTTTAATTGCTGTGACTTTAGTTTAAAAGAGGTCTTGATATCCAGTTGTAAAAGTGATTCTTCTCCCTTTCTGCTCCCCACCAACTACATTATTCTTTCTTCAGGGAAGTCTTGCCTATTGTCAAAGAACTTTATATTTCATTAAAATTCTATTGAATATACAAATAAATTTGTGGAAAGATAATATTTTTATAATATTTAGTTTTTAAAAAAATTATGATTTATAACCTTTTATTGCTGATATATAGGAATATAGTCGTTTGTATATCAGTTTTTTATTTAGCTACTTTGTTGAATTCTCTTATTTTAAATAATATGTTTGTATATTCTTTTGGCTTTTAAAATATAGGTAATTATATCATCTTTGAAAATAAACAATAGTTTCTTACTTACCAATTGTTATATCTTTTATTTCTCTTTCTTGTTTTATCACCTGGCTAGGATCATAGCACAGTGTTAAATAGAAGTAATGAAAGGAAATATCCTGATATTAAGAGAATATTTTGAACTTTTCATCATTAAACGTGGTATTTACTTTAGGTTTTTAGTAAATGTCTTTTAATGATTAAGTATGTTTCTTTCTATTCCTGCTTTGCTAAGAGCTTTTTTTCTATAATTGGGTGTTGAATTTTATTAAATAATTTCCTGAATCTATTGAGATGATCATATGATATCCTTTATTATCATGTTAATGAGGTAAATTGTATTTACATATTTTCTAATTATAAATAGTTCTTTTATTCCTGGGATAATCCCAACTTGTCATTATGTGTTTTTTCCAGTATATTTTATTAGATTTGTTTACTAAGTTCCCGAGTAAAACTGATCTGTAATTTTCTCTATTACCTCATGCTCTTGTTGGGTTTTGGTATCAAGTGTATGTGGCTGCATAGAATTAGTTAAGAGTATTCCCCATATTTTTCTGTTAAAGAGGTTGTAAACCTAATCAAGCCTTATAGAACAAACAATTTAGGGCTTTGTGTGGGGGAAGGGGGGAGAAGAAATACTTAACTGCTAATTACTTCTAAAAGATGTTTTAGGGGCTTCCCTGGTGGCACAGTGGTTGAGAGTCTGCCTGCCGATGCAGGGGACACGGGTTCGTGCCCCTGTCTGGGAAGATCCCACATGCCGCGGAGCGGCTGGGCCTGTGAGCCATGGCTGCTGAGCCTGCGCGTCCGGAGCCTGTGCTCCTCAATGGGAGAGGCCACAACAGTGAGAGGCCTGCATACCACAAAAAAAAAAAAAAAAAAAAAAAAAAAAAAGATGTTTTAGGACCATTTAGACTTTTAATTTCTTTTTGAGTCAGCTCTGGTAAGTTATATTTTTTTCTAGTAATTAGTCTATTTTATTTACGTTTTCAATTTATGGTTATAAGTTGTCCATAGTAATCACTTATTAGTCTTTAAACCTCTGTTCTGTAGTCAAGCTTCTTTGTTATTCTTAACATTATCTTTTTTTTTTCCCCATTAACTTCTCTTATCTTTATAATTCTCTATTTTCTTTGGGTTAGTTTTGGTGTTACTTTTCATACCTTCTTAAACTGGAGCTATAACACAGTCATTTTCTGTTCTTTTCTAATATAAGGACACAGATTTCCCTCCATATACCAGTTTCATGTCATATTACTGGTTTTAATCTAGTCTTAATTTGTTACTATTTAACTCTAAGTATATTTTAATTATTATTTCTTCTTTTGACCCATGAATTAGTTAGAAGTATAATTCTTTTGTTTATATTTTTTGTTATTGATTTCTAATTTAATTGCATTTTGGCTATAAGTGATATCAATTTTTTGAAATGTATTGAGATTTGCCTTTTGTCTGTATTTCATTACCTACATTTTCTAACCTGTGTATGCTAGAGAAAAATGTATATTCTCTAGTCATTGAGTGAAAGGTTCTATGGATGTCCAATAATTTAAACTTGATAGTTATCATTTTCAAATATATGTATTTACCTATTTTTTGTTTTCTTGAAAAATTAGTAATTGAGAGAGATGTACTGAAATCTCTTCTCATGATATAAATTTACCACTTTATGTAGTTCCATCCACTTTTGCTTTTATGTTTTGATGCCATTTTGTTGGCTACATGTAAATTTAGAATTGTGATGTATTTCTGGATAATTGAAACTTCTGGCATTATGTAGTGACTATCTCAAACCTTAATATCCTTTGTTGTCTTTTGGTTGGTATTTTTTGGTACGTATTTTTACATTCTTTTGTTTTCAGTCTTCTGTTACTGTGTATACGTGTATCTCTTATAAAACTAGTTGATCTTTTCTTAATCCAATGTGAATATTTGTGTCTTGAGTGGTAAGTTTAGTCATTTATAGTTAGTATAGTTCTTGAAATATTTGTAAAACTTACTGCTTTCTATTTGTCCTGTTTTTTATATGCTTCTTT